>NC_142169.1:17702500-18003750 GCF_029865625.1 Vigna umbellata | reverse complement strand
AGAAAGTCAACTTACATCCTTGAGCATGAGAGTGAAAGTGAGGGTTCTTCATATAGTGAGTCTGAGACATCCACTTCTGAAGAAGAAGAAGCTTTACCTTGTGATGGTGACTTACTTATGGTAAGGAGACTCCTGGAAAGTAAACATGTAGAATTAGAACAGTCACAAAGAGAGAACCTATTCCACACAAGATGCAAAGTTTTAGAAAAGACATGTTCAATGATAGTGGATAGTGGCTCTTGTTGCAACTGTTGTAGTTCTAGAATGGTAGAAAAGCTTGGCTTAACCACTACTCCTCATCCTAAACCTTACAAACTTCAATGGATCAAAGAGGATGATGGAATAGTAGTTAAAGAACAAGTAAGTGTACCTATTTCCATTGGCAAATATGAAGATCAAATTGTTTGTGATATAGTACCAATGGAAGCTGGGCACATATTACTTGGAAGACCTTGGCAATATGATAAACAAGCTTTACATGATGGAGTCACCAACAAAATCACCATTCAACACAAAGGAAAGAAAATTATTTTGTGTCCTCTTACACCTTCACAAGTAAGAGAGGATCAGATCATTCTTAAGAAGAAGTTGGATGGAGAAAAGAAAAAAGAAAATAAGAAAGAAAGAATTTGGTAACCCATGCCTCAGCCCATGAAGTTGTCCAACCTCAAACCTTGAATATTTCCAAAAATCTTTTTCTTGGACAACCTCATTTCCTTCTTTATTGCAAAGAGGCATTTGTTTCAATCATTCATGAACTTGGTTCTCTACCAAAGGGGTTGCAAAAACTTTTAAAGGAATTTGATGATATATTTCCCAAAGAGGTACCAAGTGGATTACCACCTTTGAGGGGAATAGAACATCAAATAGATTTGGTGCCTGGGGCAAGCCTACCCAATAGGCCAGCCTATAGAACCAACCCTATGGAAACAAAAGAAATAGAGAAACAAGTTAATGACTTGTTGAACAAAGGGTGGATCCAAAAGAGTTTAAGTCCCTGTGCTGTGCCTGTGTTGTTGGTACCTAAAAAGGATGGGTCTTGGAGAATGTGTACAGATTGTAGGGCCATCAACAACATAACTGTCAAGTATAGGCATCCCATTCCTAGGCTAGATGACATGTTGGATGAATTACATGGAGCAAATCTCTTCACCAAAATTGATCTTAAAAGTGGATACCATCAAATAAGAATTCATGAAGGAGATGAATGGAAAACTGCTTTCAAGACCAAGTTTGGTTTGTATGAATGGTTAGTCATGCCCTTTGGCTTGACCAATGCTCCAAGTACATTCATGAGATTAATGAATCATGTGCTTAGGGAATGCATAGGCAGATTTGTAGTGGTCTACTTTGATGATATCCTAGTCTATAGTCAAAGCCTTCAAGAACATCTTAACCATGTCAGAAAAGTCTTGCTTCTTCTTAGAGAACATCATCTCTTTGCCAACTTTGACAAATGTACTTTTTGTCAAGAAAGTGTGATTTTCCTTGGATTCAAAGTGGGAAAAGACGGTGTACATGTTGATCCAGAGAAGATCAAGGCTATACAAGACTGGCCAACCCCTAAAAATGTAGGAGAGGTGAGAAGTTTTCATGGGTTAGCAAGTTTTTATAGAAGATTTGTGAAAGACTTCTCCACCATAGCTGCTCCTTTAAATGAGCTAGTCAAGAAAGATATGCCTTTTATTTGGGGTGATAAGCAAGAGTTGTCTTTTGAGACTTTGAAACACAAGTTAACACATGCACCTATTCTAGTTTTGCCTGATTTTTCCAAAGCCTTTGAACTAGAATGTGATGCATCTGGGGTAGGAATAGGAGCTGTTTTAATACAAGGAGGACATCCCGTAGCTTATTTTAGTGAAAAACTTAGGGGGCCTACCTTAAACTATCCTACCTATGACAAAGAGTTGTATGCCCTCATTAGAGCTTTGAAAACTTGGGAGCATTACTTGGTAACTAGAGAATTCATCATACACACTGACCATGAATCTCTCAAGTACATTAAAGGGCAAGCAAAGCTAAACAAAAGACATGCAAAGTGGGTGGAATATCTTGAGCAATTTCCCTATGTCATCAAACACAAAAAGGGGAGTACTAATGTTGTTGCGGATGCTTTATCTAGAAGACATGCATTATTAGTAACCCTAGGATCTCAAATATTAGGATTTGATGACATAAAAGAGTTATATGAAAATGATGAAACATTTGCATCCACTTATTCATCATGTCTTAAGAAGCCTTTTGATGGATTCTATCTTTCTGAGGGGTATCTTTTTAATAAAGGAAAACTTTGTATACCCCAAGGATCCATTAGAAAACTTCTTATCAAAGAGAGTCATGGAGGAGGACTCATGGGCCATCATGGAGTTGATAAAACTCTAAACATTTTGAAAAGTAAATTTTATTGGCCACACATGAGAATAGATGTTCAAAGGCATTGTTCTAAATGTATAGCTTGTTTACAAGCTAAGTCCAAAATTATGCCTCATGGACTCTATACACCTCTTCCTATAGCTAATACCCCTTGGGAGGACATAAGCATGGACTTTGTCTTAGGATTGCCAAGAACTCAAAGGGGGTATGATTCTATATTTGTGGTAGTAGATCGTTTTAGTAAAATGGCTCATTTTATACCCTGCCACAAAGTAGATGATGCTAGCTATATCTCTAGACTCTTCTTTAAAGAGATAGTGAGATTGCATGGCTTACCCAAAACTATAGTGTCTGATAGAGATGTGAAGTTTCTAAGCCATTTTTGGAAAACTTTATGGGAAAAGCTTGGAACTAAACTTCTATTTTCTACTACATGTCACCCACAAACTGATGAGCAAACTGAAGTAGTAAATAGATCTTTATCTACATTATTAAGGGTAATATTAAGAGGAAATAACAAATCTTGGGATGAACATCTACCTCATATTGAATTTGCTTATAATAGAGTAGTCCACAAGACTACTAATCTTTCTCCTTTTGAGGTTGTTTATGGTTTTAACCCTATCACACCTCTTGATTTACTACCTCTTCCAGAATCATCTTCTTTTCTTCATAAAGAAGGTGCTTCTAAAGCGGAGTTTATCAAGAAGTTACATGAGAAAGTTAAAATTCAAATTGAAAAACAAACTCAAAAATATGCAGAACACAACAACAAAGGGAGAAAGAAAATAGTTTTTGAAAAAGGAGACCTAGTTTGGCTTCATTTGAGAAAGGAAAGATTTCCCTCTCAAAGGAAATCCAAACTTAGTCCAAGAGGAGATGGTCCATTCAAGGTGGTCAAAAGGATAAATGATAATGCATACATATTAGATCTTCCTGAAAGTTATGGTGTCAGTCCTACTTTTAACATCTGCGATTTAATTCCTTTCACAGGAGATGATCAACAGGATGAAGCAGATCTGAGGACAGATCTTTTTCAAGAGGGAGGGTCTGATGGAAGACCATCTAAGATGCACATTGGACCTCTTACTAGAGCCATGGCAAAGAGGATTCAAGAGGAAGAAGGACCACATACTATTTTGCTTCTATGGAAGGTTACTTATAAAAATCCTTCTTCTCTTAACTAAAGCATTTATACTTTGTTTTGTAGGAATTAATAAATCTTGGAGACTATGATTGAGCCATCCAAGAAGATAAATCAATAGATCAAGCAAAAGAGCCAAAAAGAGGTGCTTACGGCATGCACCAAGATTTTCCACGTGAAATGGACTGATGTGGAAGGAAGCACACACCTTGCTTGATGAGCTGGAAAGAGGCATGGACCTTGCTTGATCAAAATAAATCTGAACCATTTGAATTTAGGAGGGAATTAGAATTAGAAATTAGGCTCCTCTTCAACTATAAATAAGAGGGCCTTTTCCTTGTATTGATTCACTTTTGAGCTTAGTAAATTGCTGCTGAAATTCATTGCCAGCCCTATTGCTCTTGAGTCACTAATTCTCTCTACTTTCTCTTCCCTTTCCTCTAGCTTCCTTCCATTGTAGGAAGGCCTTCTGAGCTGTGAGGTTCCCACACATACTTATTCCACTCAAATACACCAAAATCTCACCCAATTGCTACTGCATCCACTCTGCTGTATTTCATTCACTGCACCAATACTGTTTTTCATCCGCTGCATCTGTTTTGTCTGCAAGGCCAGGTCATTCAAGCATGGATAAGCTTCCATCACCTTGTTATGCCCTCTTCCCTCAGCTGGTATCTCATCATCCGTAAAGTGAGATAATTATTAGCAACAATATTGCCAACAATACCTTCGAATTTATTCAACGAAATACCTTGCTCCACGTGAGCCTCACTGAGTATCTTCATTAGCAACTTTCTATGTGATGCCGAATGCATGAGCAAGTCTAACAAGGATATACGAGCAGACATACGGTTTAACTGTTCCACCACCTTATATTCACTTTGTTGTATGAATTTTAAAAATTCGCAAGCCTCCTCTTCAGAAACTTCTCTCCTCTCTTCCTTGTCGGGGATTTCCTCTGTCTGTGCACCCTTCCCCTTTAAGAATTCTTTTGCCTTCGCGGCCATCGTTGCTTCCTTATCATTAACCCTTTCTCGTGCCAACTCTGGTGATGTGAAAATTCGACCACTCCTAGTCATTCCCCCTATCCCTGATATGTTTTTGACGACAGGGTCAACGCTTTGCGTTTCGCCTGACGCATGCGTCCCATATCTCCATGGGACGGCTTTTTCGTTCTTGTAAGGAAAAGGGGCTAGTACATGGATAACCACAGGCGACCTTCCTTGAGTTGGTGGGATAGAGGTAGTCTTAGTGAAACGAATCACCAATGGTTCTGGTACAATCATGCCGGATTCATCACCAGTTTGTGCAAATACATCTCCCTCCTCCCTCTTGTAACATACCTGCATCAGACCACGATCTAGCAGGTCTTGCAGAATTTCTTCAAACTTAATACACTCCTCAATAGAGTGCTCAGCATCTGGGTGGAGCGCGCATGCCATACTCTCATCATAAACACCCTTCAAGATACCCACTTTCAGCAACGCCTCCAAAATAAACCTCCTAGAGCTCCTGACTTCTTTCACATTTCTCACCAGCTCATGTTCTTTCACTTCGACAGCATTCGTCGAAGCACTTCCATGCCCTGATAAAGGATTGGCTTCGACACTAGGCTTATCCTCTTGGAATTTTAACCACCCAGAATCAATTAGAGTCTGTACTTTATGCTTGAAAGCCAGACACCTCTCAGTGGAATGACCAGCGGCCCCTCCATGATAACTACACTTTGCATCTGCATCATAACCTCTTGGGTACGGAGGCTGCAAAGGCTTCAGGGGACAAACGACAACTAGACCTTGTTTGATAAGCTGAGGCAATAATTCCGTATAAGTTGTAGGAATTGGAGTAAAGTTAACATAATTTCTTTCCTGGTTCCTTCTTGGATAAGTATTGGGACCCACATTCATATTGGAACCTACATTTGCCCCATCCCTCCAATTATTCATCGGAATGTATTGTGGTTGATAGTACCCTGGTTGTTGTTGAGGCCTAATTTGATGACCAAATGACGCGTTAGCTGCATGTGGATGTTGACCCCAGTATGGTCGATAGTTATGGGTGGGAGCTTGACCTCTCCACACGGGGGTTGCAGATGTTGCATGCACATCTCCCTCCTTTCTTTTCCCTGAGTTGAAATTGGGTTTTTTGGAGTTTGCACCCGCCGACGAGCCATATGCAATCTTCCCATTTTTCAACCCGATCTCTATCCGCTCGCCTATCACGATGATATCGGCAAAATTTGAAGATACATTTCCCACCATATGTTCATAAAATGGTGGTTGGAGCGTATTTACAAACATTGCCACCATTTCTCTATCATACAAAGGTGGCTCAACCTGTGCAGCCAATTCCCTCCACCGTTGAGCATACTCCTTAAAACTTTCGTTGTCTTTCTTCGACATGTTTTGCAGCTGTAAACAATCTGGCGCGACATGTGTATTGTATATGTACTGCTTCACAAAAGCATCAGCCAAGTCTGCCCAACAACGAATTCGAGTCGGCTCCAAATGGGTATACCAGTTTAATGCCACTCCAGCCAAACTATCTTGAAAAACATGAATGAGCAGCTGCTCATCGTAAGCATATGCAGCCATCTTTCTGCAAAACATGGTTAGATGGCTCTTTGGGCACGTATTTCCCTTATACTTCTCAAAATCTGGCGCCTTGAACTTATGTGGAATTTTGACGCCAGGAACCAAGCTCAATCTATAAACATCCCCAAATCCATAACTTTCATACCCCTCCACAGCCCTCAATCTTGCCTCTAGGCTCTCAAGTTTATCCTTTGCCCCATCGACATTACCAGTTACCCCCTGAAACAAAGTATGTGGCGCAGCCCCTGTAGAAAAGCCCTCTCCGGTAATCACAGGTGGCACCGGAGTTACTCGTATTCCATCAGACATGTTTGCATGCATTCCTTCATTTACCATAGGTGCGGACATTACAACAGGTCCCTGAATACTGATTGGCGGTACGTTGGCAGTGGTAGGGAAAGAGAATGAAGTCTGCTCCCCTTCTGTGTATTCTCCCACAGGTGGGGTGTAACCTGGAGGTAATCCATACACTGGGAACGGAACAGACTGGCTCCCAGAACTGAACACCGGAGGGTAATATTGAGCACTTCCCTCAACTTGCGCAGGCGTCGTCCCTCCCGTAGTCTTTAGGGCTTCGAGAGCCGCCAAAATCTGGGCCATTTGATCCTTCAACTGGTTGACATCGGCCTTAATAGATTCGTGTGACTGCTCCCAATTCTCCATGACCTTCGAATTAGCTCTGGTCCTATACGGATGTCTTGGAAAATTTGCCGTTGTTTTCTCACTTGTACTGATGATTATTTTTTTATTAAATTAAATTAGATAAGGATGAAAAATGCAAAACAAAAGAAAACATGATGCATGCTAGTGATAAGTGGAAATCACAGGATAACGATGACAATACTGATGGAAAATTAACACAAGCCGATACCAAACAAACATCCTCTATCTTTCATTTAAATAAAATTTGACCCATTACATAGTCTAAGGAACAAAACGCATAATTCTGATGTACATCAATCCCGCGCCCGGGCAATGAAAGATTTCATCTCTACCACCAACCATTTACAATGATTAATAAACAATTCTATTTCTGCTGGTGAATTACGAAAATGAGTACTAGCTTCAGCATTCGACACCATCCTGGGGATGTCTTCAATTGCCCCATTTGCCAAAGCAGCCAACTGAGAGAAGCTTTCCTTCCAGTGCTTTTCAGCCATTTCTTGCTCTGCGATGTGCTCTTTCATTTGCTTTATCAAGGCCTGATGCCTTTCTTCAAATTCTATCGACCTCCATCGCTCCTCCTGTTCCTCAATATATTCCTCCATTTGTTTTATCAGAGTTCGATGATCTTCTTCTGCTTCTGCTAGCTTCCAACGCTCCCGGTTCATATCCGCCTCAAACGACATGGCCATCTCTTTCATCTCATGCCCCGCTTTTTCTACCTGCACCTGCGCTTCTCTTAGTCTCTTCAGGGCTTCTCGCTTATCTCTTTTGGCTTCTTCGTAGAGATGCTTCCACTGCTTTCCCTCTTCTAAAGCCACCTTCTTCTCATTTACCCTCAAGGATAATTCCTTACTCGCGGCCGCTAGATCCTGTTTCACTCGAAATGTGTAATCCCTCTCAGCCTTCTGGCTTTTGACAATGTTTTCATAAGCTCGCGACTTTTCTTCATTTTCACTTCTCATATCCACAAGATCATTACGCGCTCTTTGTAATTCATTCTCCAACCTAGCATTTCTCACCTTCAATTTCTCCATCTCAGCCTTCAATTGTTGCACCTCTTCACTTTCTGGGACTTGAGATGGTCCTTCACTAGCTGATTGATCTTTGATTGGCTTGAAAGGCAATTTGACTACTTTCACTCTCTCCAGAATCCAGGTGTGATAACTAACCCTGCTATCCACTACTCCATCCCTCAAGTCCTTCTCTGCTCGAACAACATTTTCCCAGGCGCTTTTAACCTTTCTTAACAATTCGATGAAATGCCCGTCTTCGTAATAAATGAATAGGGTAGCAAGGTAATCTGATGAAGGTGCCCCTTTTATAGGATGCCCAAATTGTCTTTGCACCAAAAGAGGGTTGTAATTGATACAGTACCGGGCACCTATGAGAGGCACATTAGGAAAACTACCACAATGCTGTATAGCCAGTTTATTTCCGAACCAAGGAAGGCGCCATTTTATACTTCTTTCGCTCAAGCCGGCAAGGAATCGGGCCCAATCGTTTCCTCCTTTACCTTTAAGCCCTTGGTGTGACAAAGTCTCCGATAGACTCTTGACGTCGACCATCTCCTTAAACACGCGCGTTGTCATCCATGTATACAACGCCGGTAAGCAACAAAGAATCTTCTTTCCCTTTCTCTCATGGCAAAAACTCAAAGTCCCATAAACATCCGCAAGAACTGCTGTTACAGGATTCTCTGATCTGCTTTTACTCGCCACGAAGACGTCTATCGCGGTGTAATCCACAAATTCTTCTATTTTGGGAAACAAGACAATGCCATATATGGTGAGGGCTAATACATCCATGAAAGTTTCCCAATCCTCTTTATCAGCCAAGTGATGTAAATATTGCTCTAGATATCCCTGTGATAACCCATGCACTTGATTCCTCATCATCATCCTGTCTTCAAGCTCCTTGGGATGTAATTTCATGATGGTAGCAATAGTGGGTATAGAGCCATGATGCTCTAAATGTTGATAGGGAGTGGTGCCCTCCAATGGCAAACCCAAGATATGCTCGAACTCCTCTATGGTTGGCGCCAACTGAAAGTCTTGAAATGTGAAACATCGAAGCGGAGAATCATAATATTGTGCCAAGGCTGTGATAGCGGGTATTTGTACTTCAACCTCCATTAAATTCAACAAATTTCCATATCTTCTCTGAAAGGTTTCTCTCTTTATAGTCTTAAGCCTTTTGCCCAAGTTTATCAGCCCGGTCAAATTTCCAACATGGGTCCTTAGACTATACTTCTTTCTTAAATCGGAAGAGTCGGTGTGCCGTGTAGCATCGGATCTTGTGTTAACATCCATCTCGTATGAAGTCAAGTAGGTACCTGTGATTTCCCTTAAAATTAACATGTTACTAAATGATGTATGAATATGATGCATGATAATAAAATAACATGACAAAACAAAGCACATGCATGGTATGAAATGTAATATCATAAAAAAACATGAACAGTGTGAGGGTTACAGAAGCATATATTCCTCCCATCGTGCCCTACCAAAGGTTCATTGCTTTGAGTTCAAGGTCAAGTATATGCAATCTCACAAGGATGATTTCCTGAACCTAAAGGTCAAAGGTCACTAGAGCTATGGCCCCCTTCATAGCATCTCCACAACAGTCGAGTAATCAACTAGGTGTGAAAACACATATGAAGAGAACAGACTCTAGTTGGAGTTCTCACGATAGCCAAACAGGAAGTACATCCCAGAGTGACACCGCTACATAACTCCTCTAATTCTAAGCTACGCTCAGACCCGGGTATAGGGCCCCACTCATGATATGCCGAAAGTGTGTGTGTGAAGGGAGGAAATTATGCACACCCAAACCCTCACCTGCAAAACAACCAGAAAAATTCCCAGGCAGATATAAACATATTGTCTACCCTAGGGTTCAATATTCCACAGTTATTGCAGTTATTCTAAATATCAAGCATAGATAGAGAAAAGGGAAAGAAAAACACATAAGCAAAACCACACCAAATTCGCGCATCTAATTAAATGGCTCGACTCTCTAAAGGTCCCCAGTGGAGTCGCCATCTGTCGCAACCGGAATCGCGACGGGACGACGATCCAAATAAGAAACGGGTTTTGAAAAGAGATTTGGAGTCGCCACCATAGTTTATTTTGGAAAACTACGGAAAAACCATAAAATGATAAAGCACGGTCCACGAAAACCAAAGATTGGGTTCGGGAGTCGGTTACTGCCTTAGGGCAGGCGTTGTGGGGTGCTAACACCTTCCCCACGCGTAACCGACTCCCGAACCCAATCTTTGGTTTTCGTGGACCGTGCTTTATCATTTTATGGTTTTTCCGTAGTTTTCCAAAATAAACTATGGTGGCGACTCCAAATCTCTTTTCAAAACCCGTTTCTTATTTGGATCGTCGTCCCGTCGCGATTCCAGTTGCGACAGAATGGATTATAACTTACATTATGAGTAGGTTTGCAACACTTAGAGAAAAAGTAAAGACATATACAGGAGTTGTGATGCCTAAACCACGAAATAGGCTTGATAGGGAAGTAGAGAAGAGTGGAAATTGGATTCCAACTTGGGTAGGGGTTGCAAAATTTGAAGTCACTCACGGGTTTACAATGGATAAGTTTGTAGTTGACCTAAGTAACCATTCATGTAGTTGTTACTTTTGGGATTTGGTAGGAATACCTTGCAGGCACGCTGTGGCTGCCATAAATTACAAAGTAGAAAACCCTGAAGACTATGTACATCCTTATTACAAGAAAGAGGCTTATGAAACTTGTTATGGCCCTGAAATTGTTCCAATCAATGGACAACAACTGTGGTCTACTTCTGAATCTGGTGCACTACTGCCTCCAATTTATAAAACACCTCCTAGGAGGCCTAAAAAACTAAGAAGAAGGGAGGCTGATGAATATGTGAGTCATACAAAATTGTCAAATAAGAATCTTGTTATGAAGTGTAGAAGCTTCAATGAATTTGGTCATAATGTAAGAACATGTAAAAGGGGAAAGAAAAAGGTACAAAGTCACTCTTTTACAACTTCACTTATTTACACATTCATAATTATTTACACTATGATAATTGCAATGTCGCTTACTTTCATTTATAGAACACAAGGGGCACTTCAAGTGCAGGAGGATCTAGTAGCACTACGACAACTTCCACTGCAGGAGGTTCTCAAGCACAACCAGCTCCATCAACGTTACAAGGTGGAGGAACATCAAGAAGGGAGACTTCTCAAATAGGACGACCTCAAACAACATCACAACCTGGAACAAGTGGTAGTGGAGCAGGACCTGCATCAAGTCACCAAGGTGGAAGAAGAACATCCTCACTGTCGCAACCGGAATCGCGACGGGACGACGATCCAAAAAGAAACGGGTTTTGAAAAGAGATTTGGAGTCACCACCATAGTTTATTTTGGAAAACTACGGAAAAACCATAAAATGATAAGACACAGTCCGCGAAAACCAGATTCTGGGTTCGGGAGTCGGTTACGTGTAGGGAAGGTATTAGCACCCTACAACGCCTGCCCTAAGGCAGTACCTTTAACTAAATACGCGAATTTGATGTGGTTTTCAAAATGTTTAACTATCCCTAAAATAAAATTATAACAAAATATATATTTTTTAGTTTTTTGGGCCCGACAAGGATTGACCTTGCTCCTACATATTCTCATTCAAAATGAGAAATCAGGGTTACGTAGTTCTTTTGGAAACTGTGTTGAAAATTTTGATTAAGAAATTATTTGTGAATTTTGTTTGGAAATGAATTTGTATTTTTGGGAAAGTGAACCTGGCAAGGACTAGCCTTGCTCCTACGTATCTCCAATCTTGATAGAGAATCAAGGATCACGTAGTTCTGGTTAGGAAGATTGTTTGTTGTTTAAAATTGTTGATGTTTTTGGGTTTTTTGAAGATTTTATACCTTTTTTGTATTTTGTTTAAGAAAGAGAAAAGGTTGTTAGCACAAGGACGATGCGTGCGATCACACATGTGCATAAACCTTTAAAACATATTTTTTTTTAATTTTAATTAAGAAAGGGAAAAGATTTTTAGTACAAGGACGATGCGTGCGATCACACATGTGCCTAAACCTTCAAAACATATTTTTGTGATTTTAACTTAAGGAAAAGAAAAGATTTTTAGCACAAGGACGATGCGTGCGATCACACATGTGCCTAAACCTTCAAAACATATTTTTGTGATTTTAATTAAGAAAGAGAAAAGGTTTTTAGCACAAGGACGATGCGTGCGATCACACATGTGCCTAAACCTTTAAAACATATTTTTGTAAATTTTATTTTTTATGTGTATATAAGTAAAATTATTATATATATATTTTGAAATAAGTGGATATTTAAAAGAAATAAATAAAACAAAACGAAATAAGATAAATAGAAAGGCAAATAAATAAATAAATAAATAAAAACAACAAAATGGGGGTGCCAAAATAAAAATAAAAAAAGGTCGAACGGTCAGTCGAAAAGCTTGGTTAACGAGCGGTCCGTGGAAGAAATGAATTGGACGAGCGGCAGAAGGAGAGTGATTAGGACGAGCGCCAGAATAAGGAGTGACCTGCACGAGCGCTATTTGCTTCCTGAACGAAAGCTTAAAACCGAACGCTTGGAGACAAACGTCATTGAGACCGAGCGTTCAAACGAAGACCGAACGTTTATTAAACAATATAACCGAACGCTTACTAACACATTACACGACCGAACGTTCACTAACACAAAACAAAACCGAACGTTCACATAACATGACCGAACGTTCACATATAACATGATCGAACGTTCACATAACATGACCGGACGTTCACATGAAGACCGAACGTTCACATGAAGACCGAACAGTTGACTCTTTGTATGACCGAACGTCCTAAAGATCTGAATCCGAACGGTCGAATAGTGGACTCTTGAGAACGACCGAACGGTTGAAGCTGAAAATTGCCGAACGTCCTAAAGGTCAGTATGGACGAACGTTCGAATAAGGCAAAGTACGAATGGTAGAGGACGAACGTTCGTGAAAGTTAAAGGACGAACGGTTGCATGCACAGTTGATGGCGAACGGTCGCGTAGGATACAGGAAGAACGTTTGAAAGGGGAGAAAACGAACGTGCACGGTCGAAAAGGCTCAAGGTTAACGAGCGCTCGTTCGTTTGGATAACGAGCGCTTGTTCGTTTATTTCTGGGCCTGGCCCAGTCGAATGGTTTCTAACCTAGAATTTCCTAGGGGTTCAGGAGTGGGGTTATCATACAAGGGGTTACATACAATAAAAACTAATAACCAAACAAATGCTAATAAAAATAAAGAAACAAAAGCATAAAAATGAAGCAAGAGAAACAGCCCAACAAGAATAGGGGTGTGGAGATTAAAAACCAGAGGTGCGGAGTGAAGTTGAGGCTCCTTTGGTTTGGGTCAAAGTCCTTTTTCTCCAACTTTGAATCTGCCAAGGTGTAAAGATGAAAATAGAGGTGTATCCAGAAATGTGTGTCCAGGTCCAATTCTTCTTTACTTGCAGAAACAAAATGGGTTTAGCCCATATGGCAGGGGGTGCGAATGGAGATCTGCATGTGGCAGGAAGAAAAGATGCAGCCCAAAGCTAGGCCCAAGGCTTCTTAACCCAAATCAACAACATTAGGGGTTCTAACAATTTCCTCATTTTCGTCTGCACCCAACACATCAGAGACCTAGAGTCTCCTCCTCCGATCAATAGAGACAACTCACCTCCGCCGCTCAACGGCCACGTCTTCTTCCGATTGACCACCGCGGACCAGACTAGTCACCGCAACGAAGGTGGCCACCGTATCACTGCCTCTCCGGACCAGCTACCATGCCATCATCTCTCTCGATCTAGCCACCGCGCCACGCCGCGCCACACCGCGCCGCTGCTTCCTTGCTCATGTCTGCTCTCTCCGACACCGACAACCCAGGGAGGGGTTCGTCTCCGCCAGTTCAAACACACGGGCCGCCGCTTCTTCGATCAGACCACCGTGAACCTCCTTCGTGGCGTCGCCAGTAATCACGCGCACCGCCAGAACCCGCGTCGGCTCAAGCTCCGCTCCGCCAACTCCTTCTCTTCTCCGCCTCTTCGCGTGCGAGAGAGAGACTCTCGCCCCTCGACGCCACCCTCAGTGAGGCCAACCACCGCAAGCCGTCGCGACATCATTCCTCCTTCCCATCCTTTTTTATCAATTATTGATTGGTTCAGTATTGTCTGATATTTTGTCTACTGGATTGGGAACGATTATTGCGTGTTGTGCGCATATGGGTCTATTCTGCTATGTGTATTGATTGAGTGCTTGGATTGATTCTCTTTTCTTTGCAGGAAAAAGGTATTTGGGGGATTTTGGTATTAGAAGTCAGGGTTGATGATGATAATGGGATTGGAGGTGATAAGGGGTTCTTTCGGTGTTGACAGAGTATGGGGAAGGGTAGAGAGGAGTTTGAAATTAGGCCATGGTTGGGGAATTTCTAGTAGCCGTGAGTGATGAAAATGAAGAAGAAAAAGATCAAAATGATGGGCCGTGAGGTAATAAGGATGATGTGATGGATATGGGCTGTGAGTGTGAGTATGGAGGATGGGTGTTTGGCCGTGGACATGTTGATGATGTTGGAGATGGTGTTTGAGATGAAGGTGATGAAGAAGAAGGTATTGTGATGGAAGTGTGTCAGGAGTGATGAGCCGAGTGGTGGAAGATGGTAGGCGTTGGTCGTATAGTGGATGGCGAGAGAAGAAGTTGATGGTGGCTGGGATGGAGGCTGTTTGAGGTTAGGCCGTGGTATAAGGTGTTGGAGATGAAAATGAAAAGGAAATGGATGAAAATGGTAGGTTCTGATCGTGGGTGTCCATATGGCTATGGTAATGGGTGTATATGAGTTGCCAGCATTGATAGAGAATGGAGGAGGATTGAGTGTTGTGTGATGCGGAGATGAATCTGTGGAGTGAATGGGATAGGAGTATGTGTCTGATGGAGGTTCCTTTTTGCTATGTCCCCTGCAGAGTGCCTTCATGTGTGAAAAGTGTGCCTCATTCAGGGGAGGATTTCTGAAGAGAGGTGGTTACGGGTCAGGGTAGTGGAGAGCCAAAAAGGAACATGTCCTGCTTCTTTTTTTTTTTTTTTAAATACTGAAAATCAAATGAAATAATAATGAAAAAAAACACGAAATAAAATAATAATAAAAACAGAATTAAAATTATAAAAAAACATAAAATAAAATAAGATACAATGAAAAAGAAAGACCTATATTATTTAGCTAACCGGACGAAATTGGGTGTTGACACTCACGACTACTAGCTATACAACATCTAGGGTCCCAAGCTAGTAATTCAAGATTTATTGTAGCCAAACGTTTATTTTAATGTATTTTGTATGTCACAGTCACTCACTTAGGGAACAATAGTAGTGGGTTCAGTGGTTGCTTTTAACATCACTAGTACAATAAGAAGAAAAGACACCGGTTACTTTTTATTATTGGCATCGGTTCTTCAACCGAGTCATATGTGAGCGAGGTAAAAAGGCCAGATTTTATGCCTCGGTCATGCACCGAGATAAAATCAGATATGAATATGCCTCGGTTATCTAAGAACCGAGGCAGTATCGTTTTTTTTTTTTCAGATGCAACCCGTTTCAGTAAGCAACCAGCGTCCAGAAATTGTTTCAGTCCTCAGCAACCAGAAATTGTTCAGTACTCAGCAATCAGAAATTGTTCAGTTCAGTTCTCAGCAACCAGAAATTGTTTCAGTGGTGCAAGTAATTGTTTTTCAAACAACCGAAAAATCTCAATCCCAAACCAAGATCAAAACAGACCTAACATATGCCAAAATGTACAAAATTTCTTCAGTGGGCTGGCCTCAAGAACAATGCCAAAATCTACAAAATTTCACAGATCTAACATGGTTAAACTTCTGCAACGAACAAGATATGAAGAAGAGGCAGACGAACAAGAGTAGATGGACGGCGGTGGATCTGGAGCGGTAGATGGATTGTCGGTCTTGGGCGGCGGCTCGCGGTGGATCTGGAGCGGTGGATCAGATCTGGGCCAGGCGTGAAGAGCGAGGTCCTCCCTCGCACGCGAGAAAGGAAGAGTTGGAGCGGCAGAGCAGATCTGGGCGGCAGAGCAGATCTGGGCCAGGCGTGAAGAGCGAGGTCCTCCCTCGCACGCGAGAAAGGAAGAGCTGGAGCGGCTGCCGGCGATGGTCTCGTCCGAGGTTGTTGGAGATGGCGATGTTTCTGGCTGGTGCGCGGTGGCCGTTTCTGGTTGGAACGCCGGCGAACTGCCGGGGGAGGAAAGAGACCTGGGTCTCATCTCGGTGAAGTGGCGTGGGGAAGAATGGGAAGAATGGGAGAGCATGGAGGGAGAAAAGTGAGAGCACGAGGGAAAAGAGATGTTGGGTCGTTGAAATGAAGAAGATCAGAGAAATGAAGGGGTGTATAGGCATCGGTTGTTTGGCAACCCGAGACCATAGAACCATTCGCACATGTGTATAGGCATCGGTTGTTTGGCAACCCGAGACCATAGAACCTTTTCATAAAGTTGTCAGACAAAAAAGCAGAGTATAGGCCTCGGGTGTTTTTTTAACCGAGGCAATATCATTATTCTGCCTCGGGTTAAGATATAACCGAGGTATATAGTCTTTTACGTTTCAGGTTTTGCATAACCGAAGCGTATATGGCGTGTTAAATTCCACTTTTTTTACTAGTGCATCTACCATCATATGTAATTGTAAGGGACCACTTAACTTACTTTAGTACTGCTATTACAATATTTTTTGTCAGTGGTAAGGGACCACTTAACTTACTTATCTTATTTAATAGTATGGGACCACTTCATATTATATCCTGCTTCTTGTTGTATTCCATCTTTGCATTATGCCAATTTAACTTTATTTATTCCAAGTTCAGATTTACAAATACTCTGCTTAGTCAATTTTAGTAGGCAAACTCATGTGGCATTTACTTAGAGAACTATCTTTGATTCTCCAAGGAAGGCTTTGTAGTTTCTTAATGCTTGCTCCTAGTTTTTTCATTTACTTAGAGAACTATCTTTGATTCTCCAAGGATTGATTTTGATGATTAGTGAAGCTCCAATATTAAATATCTATATGAATATGAATTTTTTTTATACTGATAACTTTGTTTCCGTTTT
Organism: Vigna umbellata; assembly: GCF_029865625.1. Classification (NCBI taxonomy): domain Eukaryota; kingdom Viridiplantae; phylum Streptophyta; class Magnoliopsida; order Fabales; family Fabaceae; genus Vigna; species Vigna umbellata. The sequence continues at coordinate 17,986,842 of NC_142169.1, read as the reverse complement.
TTGTTTGATATTTTAATTCAGATGTTATAATATTCAGATGTTTTATGCTGCCCAATGTTTTCTTTATTAACATACAACAAAAGTCCAGTAACAGTGGAATGTTAAAGGGAAAAATAAGTTAATCATCAAGTGACAATACAAGTAAATTATTTGGAGAATTTAGTCAAGCACAATTTGGATGGTGAAGAAAACCAACCTGAAAAAATGAAAACAAGCTGCAAAGAACTCGATCCAGGCTCCTCCTCCACACTCGTCGACGCTTCTCGACGCTCCTCCACACCACGGCGGCGACGCTCTTGCACACCACGACGACAATGGAAGCTTTCAAACGAAAAGAAAAACTGGGAAGAAACAAAGAAAGGAATGGAAGCGGGGAGGTGGGGAAGTGAAACGGAAATGGGGAAAGGGGAAGAGAGTTCCATGGGTGGGTGCTGGGAAAGTAAATTAGGGTTTCAAATGATTTAAAATAGGATAAAAAAAAACTTTTAACTTAAGAATATAATTGAAATTAAAATTATGTGGGGAGGTGGAGGAAGGATTCAGTGGTGGTGGAGGGAGCAACACCTTGTTATGTATAAGCAGTCATAGGTATATTGGGCTTTATGACATCAGGCCAAACCCATGAACGAATATAATAAGCCAATTTAATTAGGTCTTAGTCGTATATTACCATCTTCCGCAACTGAAACTAATCAAAGGCAAAGCTGAAGTGATGTTGCATTGACCTTGCCAATCGACTTTCATAAATGAGAAAAAGATTCACACCGAAAGGTAACTCATTTATAAGTGCTTTGGTCTAAAGTCTCCTAACGACTTTTGACTACAACATTTGTTAGTGTCCAAATGCTGATTTATCCAATAGATTGGATGTTGTGTGGTGTAAGATGTTTTTTTACACATTATTTGATACATAATTAGACTCTTTCATGATAGGTTAATCTTTTTAAAAAAAAAAATCAATTTATTCATGACTTAGTTTGTCACAAATAAGGTCAAGTCTTATTAAAAGACTTGTTTAATGTGAAACAATAATAAAGTGAACCGTTTAAATAATACCTAATACAATCTTTTAAATATAATTTGCTTTGTTTTGTTTGAATGTTGTTTGAGTCTTTCACACAAAGTATTTACAAGGATTTTATTTTAGTATACTACTTATACTAAAATAAGTTTATAGAAAAATGTTTTTATATTTTTAAAATATGTGAAAAAAAGGTTGTGACTTTAAATTAAGTTTTCAAATGATCGCTTAAACTGTTCATGAGTGGTTTAAAAATAGTATAATCAATTATTCGATTTGTTATTCCATTACACCATAGACCAATTTAAGAGTTTTTAGAGTTTTTAAAAATATAATTGATTACAATTTTTCATAATTACATGAGTTTCTATCAATAAATGAAAAAATGGTTTAATTGATTAACAAGTATCATAACTTAATAAGACAAAAAACATTATATTTTGTTATTCAAAATTCAATTAGAATAATCTATTAGGATACTAAATAATCGATTAAATGTTTTAATATTAGTTTTAAATCAGTGTTTCCAATAATATTCAATCTCAATCTTTAAAATAACTTTTGTGATCATTAGAGCAAACTTAAGTCGAATTTTTTTTTATTCTTTTCATAGTTTGAATATATTTCATGATCAAAGTTGTGTTGTAATCAAAATTCTTGTAATTATTTTACCGTGTTGAATATTTGACAAACTCTTTCTTATTTGTTTGCTAGAGTGTTTCAATATTGTTTTATGGTTGTTGATCAAGAGTTGAGAAGACATATATCCTTTTTTTGGGATCAAAAGTAGATTACAGTTGATGTCATCTTGAAGATAATCAAGAGAATGGTTGTATTTGAGTTTGTAATTGTTAGGTCTATCGAGGAGGAGGTTTATCGGAGAGACACAAACACTACTGAGATATGAGTTCAACCATATAAGGGATTGACACCACTCTCTATCCAAAATCTTAAGGCAATGGGTTAATGGGTCTTTCATCTTTATATAGTGCTCTATTTCTCATTTCTATCAACTCCAACAAAAGCATTCCCAACCAGCCACAACCACAAGTAGCCTTTTCCAACTACCGTTCATCTTAACAGGACTTGCTTACCTGAATACCCTTTTCCAGGAAGACTTTCGGTATAAGGATCATTATACTCGTCTGAGCTGGTCATCAAGATTGACCATCGGCTCTGATACCACTGTTGGGTCTATCAAGGAGGAGGTTCACCGGGGAGGTACAAACTCCAATAACATTTGAGTCCAACCATATAGGGGATTGACACCACTCTTTAACCAAAACCTTAAAGTAATGAGTTAATGGGTCTTTCATCATTATATAGTGCTCCACTTTATCATTTCTATCCGATGTGGGACTTAGACTCACACTTGGATTCCCAAGATTAATTGTATGATTGTTCAAGAAAGGGGTGAGTTGGATTTTGCTTTAAAATTTTATTCTTTTAAAAAGCTTTGCAAAATCTTTGAGTTTTCTTGAAATCAATAAAGCAAGTATAATGAATCAACAATAAAAGAGAAAAGAGAGAAAGATCAACACAACAATATATACTAGTTCGACCAAGCCTACATTCATTCTTCCTTCAATAACCTTAGTTGAAGTGATTCCAAGTAGAGTATACAAGCAAGAATACAAAGATATTCCCTCTTAATGCACTCTCCTTACCCACTCAATATCACTTACACCAACAAGATGTGAACACTGATAATGATTGATTTTACGTGTTTTTGTGTGTATATTTTGTGAATAAATCAACTCTTTCATAACTTTTTTCTTGTTTTATCCTCAAGTTTAATGTGTTTTTTAGTTTTCTTGTGTTTTAGTTAGTTTATGCTTGTTTTTAGCTCTAATCTCTTTATTTGAGTGTGTGAAATAAATAAATAGCAAACAATTCTAGTGGAGGAAAACAATCAATAACTCAAGGGAACATGTTTTGGGACAATAAAAGATCAATTTGAAGCAAATACCCATTTTGGACACCTTTGGAATTGCACAAGAACTTGAATTTTTAGAATGTTGTCAAAACTGCCTGTAGCTGAGCGGCAACTAAGCTATCTATCTCTGGAATGTTGTAGTTGAGGTGCAGCTGGCGTGCAGTTGAGCGTCAACTCTCTGGAATGTTGCCGCGGGGCTGCAGCTGAGCGCCAGCCTTCTAGAATGCCACGGCTAGGCTGCAGCTGAGGTGTAGTTGAGCGGTGACGACGCTGACTTGTCAAAATGGGTTATTTAAGCATGGTTCTCACGATTTTTTGGGCATTCTTCTCCTCCTACACTTCATTCTTCACCTAGAGAGATTGGGAGAGGCCCTTGGAAGGTGTTTGGGGTGTTGGGAAGCTCTCCCACTCCTCCTTAAGTCTTCAAGCTTCATCAATGGTGATTTTGCCCTTTTTGGGTTGAGGAAGAAGATGAGTCACAAATTGGAGATGAAATTGCGAGAGGGAGGAGCAAATGGAGCATGGAACAACTGCTAAGAACCTTGGGAAAGGCTATGCATCTTCACTTTGGTTTCAATTTCTTCCCTATCTCTTCAATTTTGTAGAACCCTAAGTTCTCCACCATGGAGGACTTTTCCTATTTGTTGAGATTAGTTGTAAAACATGGAATTCTTATGCATTTTGTGATGTTAATGATATATGCTCTTTTATTTTACTTTAGTGTTCAATTTCTATGCTTAATGCTTGCTTTGGATTGATCACTCATGCATGATTTTTGCTTCTTGATGTATTGAGAAATATGATTTGAACCTAGAACTAAAATTGAATACCTATTGGATGAAATTGAGATGTTTGTAAATGCATGAGAATGAAATGGATGAATTCTAGTCTTGACAAATTGTAAATACACTATGTTAAATTCCTTGTACACCAACTGTTTGATAAAATACCACAAAGAGTTTCTTGTGTTGTTTCGTGCACTTTAATGTCTAATTGAGTTATAAAAGGAAGCATTGTCATGTGTTGCACAAGTCCCTTGGGAGAGAACAATATTTATCACCTACTACGCTACGGCCAGTGCACTTGCCGTTTGTTTTGCAGCCAACAAACACCTCACAATCTTACCAAAATAGAGAGTAATCCCAACTCCCTAAACACCTTGAGAGCAATCCCAACTCCCAATGAAGAATACCACGGTTCTCTCCTCCTGGCTAACCTGCATAGGAACACAATCCACTGATTGCAAATGTTGAATATGATCTTCACAATAGTACACTAGTAATGCAAAATTGATCAAAACTCTTTTAGCTCAGTTTTCTTGCAAGAATCTTGATGATTCATCCAAATATGATCTTTGATTCTCCAAGACTTGTTCTTAGATGCTCCTGCAATCAATACTCAATCAAAATGTTAGTTGTGAAATTGAATATTCAAATATTTTTATTGAAATAATGCCCAAGATAGTTATATATAGGATTTTTGAATCCTAACGCATTTTAATCGATTACCCAATTAATGTAATGTGTTAAGTTTTTCCTTCTGCTTTAACAGTTTTATATTTGTTTCAGATTTAATAGATTATACAGCGCATGCAATCGATTATGAAATTCATACATGCCAACAATCAATTAATATGATTGTTATAGACAGTTAAGACTTTAAATGAAATTGATTTTCACAAGATAAACATTTTAACCGATTAGGAAACATATGTAATCGGTTATGTTCAACACTTAAGCAAATTTTCAAATCAATTTCTATTCCAAACATATCAATGCACTCATCAAACACATGTTGGCATAGCAATGTGTTTTAATCAATTATACAACTAATGTAATCAATTACTACACAACTATTTTGCCCCTATTAAACATATATTGATAGCTGGAGAAATCTAAAAAGTTATATACTATGTCTAATCGATTATTTCTACCACAAATGTAATATGCAATATGTTTAAACTTATGATTCATTTACACACAATGAATACATCTATCAAGCATTTCAAGCACAAACACAATTGTTATGTCATTTGTTGTGCAAAAAACCATAAAACATTTCTTTTGTTCATCATCAAAAACACACACACACACACACACACACACACACACATATATATATATATATATATATATATATATATATATGTGTGTGTGTGTGTGTGTGTGTGTGTGTGTGTGTGGGTAAAACTCCTCCTATCAACATGAGTTGACAAATGACAAAATTTGAACATCTAATACAACGTAACACTTATCAACGTTCAAAATATTTAATGCATGTAGGATAAAGTGCTTCTATGTTTGTATATATTGTTCTTGATATTTGTGAAGATCACAAAAGGAAAAAGGCTTTATGAGAAATATTGCACCCAAAAAAAAGACGTTGAAAGACATGAAGAACAATTTAGGAATGTTTCCCTTGAAGATTTCTACTCTGACACATTGTACAAGATATGTTTTGATGAAATCTATGACAAACCATTCTACCTCTGCATACTAGAGTTGAGTCTAAGTTCTCACTTAAAAGGTTGCCAGCTCTACATGGAGTCAACCTCTCTATTTAACAGTTATTTCTCAAGAAAAACTATAAATGGATGAAGCTTGAAGAGAAGACAAGAAGAAGGATAATATAAAGATCATTTGAACATTGAAACAAGCTTCTTATTACTCTGCTCAAATATTGTTTGAAGTTATATTTTCTAGAGAAACAACTTAGCAAAATCTCATATTTCAATGTATTGTATTTATCCTATCTTTGAGAGTTTTCAATCTGTATTTTCTCATAACACTGATTGTGTTGCACATTCTTAAGAGAATTAAAATACTGGTTATTTCATTGATTTGAGTTAAACAGTCCAGACAATTGTCTACTATTTGAACTAGAAGTGGTTAAAATACTTGTATACTAGGAGTGGTTAAACTCACACTAGTCATGTTGACTAGATGAACTAGAAGTGATGAGAATACTTGTTGTAAAACTGGAGAGGTAAAACATGTGTAACCTTCTTGAAGTTTGGTGGAACCCCTTAAAAGTTCTTAAGGGAGAACTAGACATTGCTCAGATTGAGTGAACTAATATAAAATTTGTGCTTGTTTTTCCCCTTCAAAAGTTTTCTTAAAGCTCTTTTTAAACACCATCGTCTAAATATATCTTTTGTGTATCAATCTTTTGAAAATCTATCAGATGTCATTTGCGAAAAGTCTTTAAAATATTATTCACCTCCTCTAGTGCTTTCCTATGATTTCAAAATATAGGTTGAAAATGTAGTGTTCAAACTTTAATTTCTTGTTAAAGATTGGATCCTAAAACAATTAAATGAATGAACTTATGGGATCTGACAAGTATTTTTACTTGGTGAAACAAATGCGACATAACATAGCTTGGTGTTACAAGTTTCAAATCTTCCAATTAAAAATTGTTGAAAGTGGGTAGTTCATCCAACAACAAGAATACATTCAACAACAAAAGAATGAGGAAAAAGAAGAAATCCACGTAAAAAAACAAATGTTTGAGACTATTCAAAAGTTAAATGTTAAATTAATGATGAAACAACCAAAGAAAAGACACTTGAAGTAAAAGTGGAGCAATTAATTAAAAAATCATGAGAAACAATGTGAATGCATACACCAACAAAATGAGTAGATGAAACATATTTTATAGCATATCAAGTTGTAAAATCTTACGATAGACCCTTATAATCTTCTTAGCAATAAAGATGATATAATAGACCACACTAGTAATAATAGACTACAGGACCATTAGTTGTATGTTTACTTGAAACTATTTCCATTATGATTTTATGTTGGATTATGCAATATGTATACATTTGATTTTTTTTTTATTATCCTTTACTACATTATATATTGGAGTTGACTCTTAGTACGATTAAATTTTTAGCATTTATAAATAGGTTAGAAAATTGTTTACATGTAGGTCAAAGTATAGTTTATAAATAGGTAAAAAGTTTTATGCTTAAAATTAGTCATCCATATTTATGTCTATAAAATATTCAATTTTGTTATTTAGCAACCAAAACTTATTTCTCCCTAAATGTTTCTATTGTTGTCACTGATTTAGTCATAAAAAACAATTTCAATTTAATTAAAAATCTTACCCAAAATGACTTAATATTATGTGTCGTTTATAATTGCGACGGAATTAAGACCAAAACCTTTTATAAATATAAAATTTTTGACCTATTAACGATCGAAAAATGAGTTGTTATACATTATTATTTTCTTGACAAAATTAGTAACCTCAATTACAAATACTTTTCAGTTGCTAAATTGGTGTCTTATACATGGAAACAACCAAACTCTTAGTGAGTATTTAAAGACTAAAAATTTAATGGTTGTTTAGCAACAAAATTAAAAGTTGGTCATTAACTACTTCGCGACAAAGGTTTCTACCACCATATATTGTCACTATTTTGGTCATTGATGGTCTTTGCTATTTATTCGAACAATTTAATGACCAAAGAAAGTGGTCACTAAAATACATTTTTTAAGTGAGCATGAGTTAATACTTTGCTTCAGTAATAGTCTTCTCTAATTGGTGTACTTTTTCACTTGTTTCGTTAGAGCAATCAAGCTTCGCTTTAGTGATCAAGCTTCACTTGGGCAAAAATATTTGCTTTTTCTAAAAGAAAGCATAAAATCATAACGAAAAATAAAAATTAAATTTGAGTAGAAGTCTAATAGAAAAATGTCATCACTATAAAGGGCTTTGATACTAGTTTTTTTTCGTCATTATACTTCATTCTATAAGTGAAGCATATCCAAGCAAGGTAAAAAAGGGAAAGTTTGGGCTTCATTTCACTGAAGCCTATACTTTAGGAATAGGCTTCATCGAAGCATAAAACAATTAATAAAATAAAAGCAACAGGTTTCAGTCAAATGTGAGAAAAAACGAGAGTGAGAGTAAGAATGAGAGACCAAGACCAATCACTCAAATGTGAACCAGCAACCAAGACAATAACAATGTTGTGATGTCCTAAATGCAGTAGATTAAGACCAACACGAACTTGTAATATTGTCACGCCCCACATAAAAAGATGACAATGCCCATCAAAATGCAGTGACAACACCTAAACGAGAAGAAAAACAACGTTATGAGTAGGAAGAGAAAAATAAGAACAAAAGGAAAAGATAAACGAGAAATGAAAGGGAAGATAAATGATAAGGAAGACAAAAACGAATATCAACGAAGACCATAATGGAAGGAAAACGTGAATTTGCAATGACAGAGGTGAAAAATGTAGTAGTGCTATGTAATATGATCTTTCGAGGGTTGCAAAAATTCAAAAATTTATCCTATATAGATAGGTATAGGGTTTAGTTTTATCCACTAAAACCCTTTAAAAACATGGTAAATTTTTTTAAAATATTTCTACAACTATAAGTTTAAGTTCTTTATAAATAAATATAAAGCTTATAATAGTGAAAATATTTTCAAGTATTATCGCATCATTATAGGTTTTAGTTCTTTAAAGAATTGAGGTCTATACTCATGTAGTTAGGGAATAGACTTCGATTATCATTGAATTGATGCATATAGTTGTGAAAATATTTTCAAAATTGTCACCGCATCATTATAGACTTCTTTTTTCTTAAAAGTGAAGCATATTAGGCAATGCCAAATCATAGTTTTGCACTAATACATACAACAACTTTAACAGTCCAGATATTAGAAAACAAACAAAGTGAAAAAATGCTAACATTTTACACTTATCACAAAACTTAAGCTTAATTTGTCCTTAAAAAAACAAAACAAAACTTTTGTTCTTAAGAAGAAAAAGAACAAACATAGAATCTAATTAAAAAATCAAAACACTCGAGAAAAATAATTTCAAGTTAATAATGTTTTTTCAATTATTAAGGTAATCTTATAATTCAATATAGAGATTACATTAATTTGCAACTAGACTAGAAGAGTAAACTTCAAGTAACTAATCATTACAATTTACGAAGAATGAATCTATATACCTTTTCTTTTTACCAATTATATTTCATGTGTACTTTTATTTTTTGTTAGTGTTTTTCAATCCCACTTCAAAGATATGGTGAGAGGATATTATAATCTCTTTATTTAGTCACTATAAAGATAGAGTCAGAGACTATATTATCCCTTTATCTAATCTCCATAAAGTAGATAATAATTTCAATCATCACTTTCTAATTGTACTAAAAATCTAATAAGTAACTAGATTCTCCTTTCAAGTTTTTTTTAAGAGAATGAATTTCTAAAAATCTCATATATGTCCAGTTAAATAAACTTGACTAAAAAAATAAAATGACATTTAACTTACATCAACATAAAAATTCAAACTCCTAAAATCACAAATGTATTGTAAATGACTAATTATTGAAAGTAAATTATTCGACCATAAGCTGGCTTATTCTACTTGGCCACAAGTCGACCTGTTCTATCGAACCACAAACTTGCTTATGTTACCCAGCCACAAGCCAACTTGTTCTACCTGGCCACAAACCGACATGTTTCTCCTCGGTCACAAGTTGGCCTATTTCTATTCATTCACAGGCTAACTTGTTCCTATTAGACCATAAACTGATTGGTCATAATCTAATGGCGTATTATTTTTTAACTTAACATATTATGGATCAAAGAATTGAATTATGAGATAAATGGGTCTTTGGGCCCACCCTAATCGCTATAGGTGAAGGCCCACAAACGTCGTAATTACCTAATAAATAGTACAATCATCGAGATAAATAATTTATGTTCACAATTACAATATTAACAGTTATTTGACGTACTCAATTAACGTAAGCGTCGAAATGTCTTTTACATACACATCATCCATCCATGGAGGACGAGTATCGAAAGGATAGGGAAAGAGTAGTTGACAAAATAAATACTAAAGAAATTCGTGAAGTTACAGTCTCTTCACAATATATACTTGACTATCCAAGTATAACAACCATTTGTTAAAAGTTTTTTTTATGTATAATTCATAATCCTTATGTTCAAGAGTCTCCAATATAACATTTAATTTGTTTGTCCTTCTATTATTTTGTATCTTTTGGATTTTTCATTAAGAGTAACAACTTAATTTGTATAGTAAAAAAATTGTCATTCATTATTTTTCTCTTATTTTTTTAATTCTATTATTCTTTTAGCATTTTAATATTGATCTAGATTATGTCACCACGAATCCTCAGCCCTCAATAATAGTAAAAAGAAATAATAATACAAATTCTTGACTTCTTTGTAATATGTAGAGCCTTTAAATAAGGTCGTATTTAGGCTACCAATTAGGTTACTGAATTTCATAACTTCAAATGATTTTGAAAAATGTAGGTTAGATTGGGTTCCTGTTCATATCGAGGGTGGGATAGACTTTTCGCCATAAACGACAACTAATCCATTGAATTATTCTTTTCATACCATTTTGTGTATTTTGAAATTTTAGACATTTTAGCGTTTGCTTGATTTTTCACCTGAATATCTAAAACTGATTCCTCTGGGAAGCAAACAGTACTTTCTCAAAGAAATACCTTAGGAGAGGGATGAAATTAACGGATAAATATTGGTAAAAGGATTAATTGCTACCTCGTAATTAAAATAAAATATTAAAAAATTGCTTTTACAAGAGATAATGCTGTCATAAATTTGGTTGTTAATAATTTATATCAATAAAAAAAATGTCAGTGTCTCTCTTTTACCTCTGTTATGGACACTAAATAATAACTACTAATTACTAAAGCTAAATTCATCTTAGTGACTACAAATTTAATTGCAATCTGATAACTAATTTTTTTTATAGACACCCATTTGACTATTTATAATACCTGCTTCATTATTTGTAACAAAACAATAGAATATTAAATATACATAAATTGTAAAACAAAATATCATTTAAATAAATATGGTGAACTGATAATGATAAAATTAAATTTCAAATAGAGAGAATTGCATGTGTCAATAAGCTTGATGACGTGTTCAAAAATTCTAACTTTAACAGATAAATCAATTCGATTATCAAATGTTGATTTTGATTAGGTCAAGTCAGATTGAAATTAATTATGAATTTACGTGATTTGTATCCAACTCATGCACACATTCATCTCGGTACAACGTTGACCATGAGAAAATATCCATTTTTCGGTACTTTTAATGATATTTTTCGGTGTTTTTAATGACATTATTCGGTGCTTACTTGTAATCTTCTTATTTTAATATCTTTGTGCTATAAATAATAAAAAAACAAAACTAAGACCAAGGAGGCTACTTGATTTATAGATATAATTTTGCATGTAGTGACCAAAGAGGTGATTGAAGAATCAAATATATTAAAATAAGTGGAGTATGGTGAACACACCATCATTGTATTGGTAGCTCTTTATGTTTGGTTGTGGCTATTAGTTACAATCATGAAAATTAATCATGAACACGTGGGAAGTAGTTGGAAATAGTACTAGATAAAGATCATTCTTCATGCAAACTTAAATATATCATAAAAGACAAATTCAAGATTGTGTATATTCTTCTTTGGATAGAGCCTAAGTTACATCAAATTAATTCATGTTATTATTTATTGTAGATAAATTAGACAATTCCCAATGTGTTAGTTAATTTTCGTTCCTTTTTAAATGTTATTTAAAGCTTTTATTTTTTATGTCAAAAGGAAAAATGATTTTGTATTTGAAAAAATATATTTATAATTTTATTTATTTATTTCTATGTTACGTTTATTAGAATGAAGAGAAAGAGTATAAATAACAAAAAAAAATACTATTGTTTAAATTTTGAAAATAGCATTAAATAAAACAAAAAAAAAATCTAAACAAAAAGATGGGAATAATAGTTAATTGAGTATGTTTACAAAAATCACAACTGATTATTTAGTAAATTATACTTTCCAACCAAAGCACATTCTTTTTTTTCTACATTCAATTCAATTTTAAACGAATTACCCTCTTTCATTTTTCTTATTTCAAGATATATTAAAAAAATGTAAAATAAAATTTTATTTATAAGTTAAGAATGAAGATTTAAAGATATTATACGAAATAATTTATGTATAAACTAATTTTAATTTATTGAAAAGGTTCATTTCTTTTTTTTTTTTCAAGAAATATTTATATAAAAAAAACAACTCCTCCAAACAATTTCTATTGTATTTTAAAATCTATAAAGTAAGGATATGGGGTGCTCTAAAGTCAATAAATTTATACATTTTTATTATAAAAACAAAAGAAAAGTTTAACCATATGGTGTCACGCACGCCTAATTATCCTATGGTATGGCAAAGTTGGACTTGGCTGTGAGTTTTTCTGAAAAGGAACCAAAAGAGTTGGACTTGTCATCTAAAATTTGGACCCATTCTTCAACTAGATATTTAGGAAGAAAAACATGGATGAAACAAAAAGAGTTAGAAAAAATTAGATAGAAAATAAACACAACACGTTTTCATTTCTCAACCAATCAATGTAATTCATGTTTTTAATTAATTATTTCATTGATGGGTTTCTTAGTTCTAAGGTTGAGGTTCAATGTGAGTTCAATAATGCATGTGAATAGTAACAGTCAATGATGAAGTTCTACTGTTGAAGACACTGAAATAGAAAATGATAGAATTCCAAGCACAAAAGAAAATTCGTAGCCAGCTATCCTTTCAAGGAAAAGAATGAGAAATATCAACACAATCAAGTACAATACCTTATCTACAAAGTATATAATAAAGCTAACCTCCAAATCCAAACACGTACAAATAAACATTCTGTACACAAATTGTTTTGATTTGTCATAGAAACTTGGATATTTTGTTTCTACAGTTTCTTCACCCCTTGAATGATGGAATATTTCTTTGATTCTATACCAAACTGTTACTCCTTTCAAGCTACCTTCTATTCGTCGTTTTCCAGCACAAATTAATTAAAAGAAAACCAAAAAAAAACGCTATAACAATATCTATGTGCTAAATTACTAAACCTTCTTATCTAGTGATCAAATTGGTGTGTTCTTTGGTGGGCTCAGCTTTTGAATATTTTACTTCTATGTAATTTTTCTATTTCAATTTTGTTTTTTTCTGATTTAATAAGTTGTTGGTATGTTTGGATTATCCTTGAAATTGAAGCTGAGGACCAAGCAGTAACCGCTGATTCAGCAAAGACTGTTTGACGAGGTAGTTCCATTGTGGATTCTCGTATTGGGGGTTGATGTTGGAAGGAAAGTTGCAAGAGGAAGTCAGGTATTTCTTGGATGGGTACAGAGTTTCATCATCAATGCTTGAAAATTGGCGCTTTGGCCTCATGTTTTCCATGTTGGAGAGTGAAGGGTTCAATTGGGTGTTCTTCTGAAACGTGTAGCTATTGTTGGGGTTGTTCATCGGAGAAGATTGCTGTTCCAAATTCTCAGTGTCGAAGCCTGCACTTGATCCGATCTCTGGTGGGTTGGAATGGTTCTCAGATAAGAAACTGCTGAGTACAGAGTAGTCCATGGCATCCAACAGGTTGGAGAAGGAGACAGATTTTTGAGACATCAATGTGTTCTGAGGAGGAGGTATTGGAGATTTTAAGATTGGCAAAAGGGTCTCATTGAATTGCTGCTCCTCTGCTTGATCCACCTCACCAACTCCTATTCCTGCCTCTGTTGAAGTTAGAGCATGTTTGGACTTCTTGTAAATCCGACACAGCACCCAATCATCCAACTGCAACAACAGTTAATGCATATCAGAACCCAACAACATGTCGTGTTGTTAACAAGAAATCATTACATGATCCAATCAATCTCTACATGCACGACACATTATCAAGCTTGACTGGTAAATTAAACAAGATAGTTCGTTTTTTACATTCTACAATATTAAGAATCAACAAAAAAATGTAATGAAAGTAACTTTGGTAGGGGACTTACTCTCATGGAGGAGTCATTGAGCTTAATGGGTTTGTTGTTGTCTACAAGGCGATATTCATGCATGATCCAATTGGTCTTGACACCCTTTGGGGGTCTTCCTTTGTAGAACACCAAAGCCTTCTTCACACCAATGTTCTCTTGGACTGATCCACCCTGCAATGATGTGACTATGGTCTTATCTGTGCCAGTGGCCTTCCAATACCCTGAAGCAGCTGCCCTGTTTGGCCTTGCACCGTTTGGGTACTTCCGGTCTCTGGGACTGAAAAAGTACCATTCTTTCTCCCCAAAGGTTGCCTTTGCTGTTGAAAAACCACATGAAACAAACACTGATAAATAAGTGAACTTGAACAATACCCAATTGAAAATTTTCACTCTTTCTTTAATCTCAACACATTTCTCATCACATTCACACTAGATTGGCAAAGGGGTGATGCATTATTGATTGTTTATGGTTGACAACAAAAAACAAAGGGAGTGGAAGAGAGAGAAACCTGGCAAGTCCCATGGATCTAACTTGTAGATATCAACCTCAGCAATGATGGAAACGGGTAAGGGAATGGATGCAACCCTTTTACTAAGGTAGTGAAGAATGAGTTCTTCATCTGTTGGGTGGAACCTAAAACCAGGTGGCAAATTGGATTGAGGGCTTCCCATTATGTGGGGGTTGGTGAGGGAGAGAATGAAGAGAGAAGAAGAAGAGAAGTGGCTAAAGGGTGGTTGAAAAAGGCAAGTAAAAGAGGGAAAGAGAGGATTGAAATTTTTGGGATGGGGAGAAGAGAGGGGATTTTATGGTTGTGGGATTTTGTCGCCATGTGGAAAGAGATTAGGTTGAGATGGGAAAGGGGCATGAACGAGAGAAGAAGAGATGAGTTCAAGAAATTTGCAAGTGGGGACCATTAAAGTGAGCTAAGAAATGAGGAATTGGTGATGGCTAGCCACAACAACAGCCATCTACCAAGACAAACTTTCTCACTCGATAATGGCCCAATTACGTTGCGATATTATGCAATTGCAAACACTACCCCTTTTGTCCTTTCTCTTGGATTATTATTCTGTGCAATGGCGGCGGCTACTGACGTCATTTTCTTCAGATAAGATGACGACACGTGTCATTGCCAAACCCACAAGATAAAGTGATTGATGGATAATTTGACAAGAATAATGTTACCTTTTTTCTCTAATATTTTTTTCTTCTCTTCGTGAAAATATTCTCTTTCAACGGATTCCACAATTCAAAAGAGCTTGAAAATGCGAAAATCAGAATTTAAAACATAAGAAGTAAAAAAAATATTTATCGTTAAACTTTTTTTATAAAAGGTAAATGCTATTGTTAAGCATATTTAATATTTTATTTGTTGAATAAATTAAAATTAATTAGATTTTGTTAAGAGGACGTGGAATTGTTCAATGGAAATATAAGGTGATTAGTGTCTTTGTGTTGGTATTGGCCCACTTATGAAGCTTGGAAGAATATTTTTTAGAAAAATAGTATGTTATTCTGTTGAGAAAAATATATTTTAATGTTAGTGGGCGTTGTCATCGTCGTGGATTGGGGTGGGAGCTAAGATTATCATGCGTGTGGCTTTGACACTTTGACTGAATACCCAATGTTTTATTTTATGCTCTTGAGTCTATGAATAGGATCATTTTTTCTCTACTTCCTTTCGTTTTTTAATTTTAATATTGTGTTTGGTTGAATCAAGAGTGTGCATGGCACGATCATCGTCTTCAAACGAAGTTCCTAGTTTATACTTAAGGACTTTTTCTTCTTCTTTTATTCCATTTTCTATATTCTATCCTTTTTTTTATTTCTAATTTATTTGATCCATGTACAATTTCCATACGTTGAGTAAATGTTTCTTCTTTTTTTCTTTCCCACGTCAATTTTTCTATTATAATAAAGTTATACGAATATAAGATTATAGAATTATTGAGTTTAAATTATATGTCAAAATAGTAACTATATGCTATGTTGCAACACTTTTTAATCCAAAGAGTTTTTGATTTGTTCTTGTGTAACCTTCTTGATTATCAAAAGGTTCATCAAAAGTTTCTAAGATGTCAGAGCACTTCTTTTGAAGTTCTACCCTACACATATTTGATCTTCTTTATTTTTTTTTTACGCTTTCTTTCTCCGTTTTTTGTTTGCTTTATTTTTTTCTCTCATCATGATTGAGAAATCTTAGCTTCTTGTATATTTACCTAAATGAAAATCTAGCGACCCTTTTGTTTCTCCCTAACATCAACAATTACCACTCATGAAGTATATAATGACCACAACAACCTTGAGTGTCAAGAATAAACTAGTAGTGTTTATAGGTTGAACTTTTTTTGAAACCGAAAAAGAAAGACTTTATGTATCAAGCTTAGAAATGATGTAACAATATGGTCATTTCTTGGCTTGTATATTATGTTTCTCCTTCAATGCAACATAGCATTTTGTGGATGGATAAAGCATTAGAAATTTGGGCAGACATTAAATCTAGATAGAATACACAAATTTAGCTTCCACTACTTGTGAAATACATTAGATAGTTTATCTTCTTCAAGACCTTCAATTACAACATTTTGTACCTATGTTACTATTATGTGACAATGCAAATGGTTGCATATCAAGTATTCAATGAATGCACAAAACACATAAAAATCTACTGTCACACTATTAGAGAGAAACTACAACATGGGATAATCAAGCTTCTACCTATTAGCTCCAAAGATCAACATGTGAATACTTCTACCAAAGCTTTGACACCTTCAACTTTCCATACTTTGTGTTCCAAGCTTGAAATGATAAATATACATTCACGGCTTGAGAGGGGTTGCCAAAATAGTGATTCTCTAAAGAAATACATGTAGTGCTTGGCGTCCTCTTTTTTTGCTAAATAACAATCAACCATCCACGAGTTAAATTATATGATGTACTATATAGACGTTTTATGGACATTGTAACTTGTGTTCTGTCCAACTAAAGTATAAGCAAACTTAGATGTCATTTATGTTACCAATTTTGGATCATTCATATACATATAACAAATCATTATATGTGTTTGGGCCATTGTATTTTACTAGCCAATTATAAAGTGATCTAATTAAGTAAATGTATCTAAGGACATATATGTCATAAAATATTTATTGTGTAAGGATCAACAATAATTTTAATTTGTTGAATATGTCAAATCATAATTATTGAAACTAAAGAAGAGTAATCGTCAGAGGTTACATAAAGGGTCACGATCCCCATCTTTGAGCACACGTATCATTCATGTTTCTTTCTCTTTAAGAAAAGAAAATAAAAAAGGAACCAAAGGTACAAGGAAAGATCAAAGACCAATTCATGTTGCTTATTAATTGTTTCCAATGTCTAATCCTTCCAATACGCTTCGGCTTTTTATTTTAAAGAGAATATTCGGAACTACTTTGATTATAGGATTTAATGCTTATTAACCTATGTGTGATTCATAAACCAACAATTTATAACTAATATAGACATTTGGACGATGCCAGCAGATTGAGTTGGGCATTTTCTAGTGACTCTGAGAAGTTAGGATTCTTATAAACTTAATTGAGAAATAGTTTTTTTAGATTGAAAAATTAAGTTGATTCAAGGCAAGTTCATTGGAGTAAACTTATAATAGTTGAACCACTAAGTTTCTAATTAGTGAACTACTAAGACATCTACTAGTAACATCCTTTTGAATAGTCCAATGCAATGCGAACTATCATAAAACACGTATTAAAAAGTTCAGTGGGGAAGTTGGATTGACATACTTCATCCCGTGTTGTTGACTATATATGGGTTGAAGAAAAAATTCATATGTTTTGTTATATGTTCCTCTTGTTAATCAAACATCACAAAAGTTCTATCTTTTCACATTTTTATAACACCTAACTTTTTATAAACATGTCAAACATCATAATTGTTAGTAACTATGTTATCAATTTTACATTAATCTTTTGCATTTCTCTATGTAACCAAATATTTTTCCTCTCTTCTACATGTTACTTTTACTTATATTTTCTTTAAATTATGAAATTAGTGTTGCCCTTACTACCTTCTAAATCAAATCTCCAAAATTCAAATTCTTTGCACTAGTGCAGAAAAGACCTTTAATGTCACCCTTTAGACGTCTGACCCTCGGATATCCAACGTAAAAAATGACCGTTGACATTTTTCGTAAATAAAACAACTATTTAGACGTGGGCTATGAAGGGGCCCGACGTCTAAATACTCATATACGTTGGCTCCCGAATAGACAACAAAACTAAACGAAAAAGTTAATAAAAAATAATTTTTTTTCTATTTAGACGTCTGTTAATTGGGGGAACCGACGTCTAAACCCTAACCCAGAAATTTAAAAAGTCACTTTTTGACTCCATTTAGACGTCCGATCCCGCCACTCCGACTTCTAAAGCACTTTAGACGTCTGTTAATTGGGGGAACCGGCGTCTAAACCCTAACCCAGAAATTTAAAAGGTCACTTTTTGACTCCATTTAGACGTCCGATCCCGCCACTCCGACTTCTAAAGCACTTTAGACGTCTGTTCATTGGGGGAACCGACGTCTAAATTTTGGCATTAAAACACCGTGAACGCGAGACAACCATTACGCGCACTCATTGTTCATCATCTTCGTCGCTTTTTCTCTCTACGGGTTACACTTTTCAGGTTCATTTTTTCACTTTTGCACCGTTTTAAATTAATTTTACTCTGATTACATCCCTCTTTGATGCATTATCTTTCATTTGAACCGATTAAAATGCGTTTTCGTTGGGTTTTGGTGCAGTTATTCTCGTGTCCTTGGGCGACGTTCTTTGGCGGCGATTTCTTGCGTTTTGTACTCCTCCAATTCCCTCCACTACGTTTTTAAAACCATCCAATAAAAAAAATGTATAATACATTCTCTTCAACTAAAATATAAAGTTATAAACTCGAATCACCATGAGTCAGGAGCAACCTCAGAGACGGCTGACCTGTATGGATCGGACGTCTATATAGACGTCACCTGTATGGATCGGACGTCTATATAGAAGTCTGACCTATATAGGTCTGACGTCTATAAAGACATCTGACCTATATAGGTCTGACGTCTATAGAGACGTCTGATCTATATAGGTTCGACGTCTGACCTATATAGGTTCGACGTCCGACGTCTATAGAGACGTCTGACCTAAAGGGTCCGACGACTTATTAACGTCACCCATATAGACGTCAGACAGAGATCAGACATTAAAAACCCAAAATAACATACGTCTAAAGTTCTTTCTGCACTAGTCTTGGCTTTGTTGATTTTTTTTTCACAACACAAAAATCTTTTACATGCATTTATCATAACCTCTTTTGGAGTTAGAATAACTCATACACAATACAATAAACTTCTTAAAAAAGTTTGTAATTATGACAGCAAAGTTCTTAAAATACATTTATACAATCCTTAAAAATTATAACATGTGAAGTATAATTCAAAAGTGCATGCAACTTATGTCTATAACTTATAAAATTCAAGTGGGTGGGTTGCATCTTTACCCAAATATTTTTAAAATAATGTCAAGAATCAATTTTCATTAACTTTATTCTCCAGGAACTAAGAACAATATTTGCATTATTAATAAATAATATAATATATTTACTCACCAGTTATGTCATCAAAATATTCTAAATCTCTTAGTTATTGTGAAAAATAGCTAAACTAAGTTTAATATCAATAGATTATTCTTCTCAATTTTTTTATTTCAAGATGTAAAAATGGAAGGAAAAAATATACCAACCATCTTACCACTGATGCGAGACTTGTTTTGAATTCTTTGATATAGTTAATATGGTCTTGTACTTAAATACTTATAAAACTATATCTAAATTTTATCACATTGTATATCAAATCATAAAAACCACTGTAACTCAACCAGCAGCCTAGAGAATAACCCACGTGACAATACAGAATTAAGAAAAAAATGAAAGAAAGATATTAAAAAACTTAATAATGAAAACATGAATAAAAAAAAAAACTGGAGTACTTTATTTATTATTGTACTCTGCCTCAGTGAACTGTGCCATAGACATACCTAAAATAGGTGTTGTGAGTGCCTTCACACGTGGACCAAAGAGATAAAAATATCCTCTTCACCATGGGAAAACATTATTAGTATAAGATTCATATACTTTTTAGTAATTTTAGCATTCTTCTATAGTTTAAGTTTAGAGTTTTACATTTAGTTTTTAATCTAAATATATTATGTGTAATTAAGTACACGGAAAATTATATTAACTAAATATTATCACCTTATTAATTACTTATATAATATATCGAACTTAACTTTTAGTATTAATTACTAATGAGTTTTTCGAAATTATTAGTAATATATTTCATGGGTTTCAAACCGTTGATATTTATCAATAAAGTTGAATCACATTGGTTTTATTTTATATTTAGGCGAATTTTCTTACCATGAGAGAATTTCGTTGCAATAATATAAAACAAATTAAAAAGAAAAAAGTGATACTTTGCTCTACTAGAAGCTACCAACTATTGTCGTAGATTTTGACATGCTACTTAATTAATTTATTTAATTACAAGTTTTCAAAGTCTTTGAATGTGGTTTATTCTATGAGAACATTCCATGTGCTGTAAAACTTAAAATTCCTTAGGTTGAGGTTGATTTTCTATGTGCATGCCAACTCATAGACTATAAGGATTGCACTTATATAATGCCTTTTACTCTTCTTAATCATTCATGTTTTTCTGAATCTTACATTAATATGCATGTATCTTGGATTGACATGAAAATTCTATTGCAAAATTTTAATATGTCTTTATGTTATTGGTACATATATTTGCCACTTTTATTATGTTTAATTATATGTCTTTTTTATTTCTAAATTTCATTTATGCAATTTTTGTTTCTCAGTTAGTGACATAAATTTGTTTATTAGAAAACGTACGTTTACATTGACTAAGAGTCTAATGACTTCAAAATCTATTTCATGACAAATGATAATTTCCAACTTTATATAGTGCGCATAAATTTAAATTTTAAAAGTAAAATTCAAAGTAGTTTATTATATAATTTTGAAACATTAAAAATTATAAGATAAAATTAGTGAACGATCAGGTTAGTTCTTAAATATGTCGGATACTAACAATTGATCGTTTTTTAAACAATGAAATGTCTATTTTATTTCCTAAATTGTAATTAATACCTCTAATTATGTTTTATTATTAAGTTTTGTGTAAAATGTTTAAAAAAAACTAATTTGACAGTATATGTAAACCATCTCATTATCTAACGAATACGAATATAAATAATTAGTTTAATTTTTTTTAAATTCACTAAATAAATTTTTTTGAAGAATAAATTAGTCGCGCTTCATAAGCACAAAACTGATATCCACCCATTAAAAAAATAAAAATATATTAGTTGATTTAATGAAAATAATATTTTTGAATCGAGTTTAGTAGGCTTCTTATTATAGTGAGTGCTCAGCGCTTTAAAATTATTCGTATACTTTGTGTATCAAACACGTAAATGACGTTATGTTCCAAACATTTTCTTTTCTTTCTTATTTTTTATTTTATTTTTTTGGATCATCTGCAATTTTTTCTTCGACCTAGAATATTAAAATAGTTAACTGTTGCTAAGGCATGCTAGGTATGAATATGATTCAATCTACGAATCAGATATCACTAAAGTCAGTTGTTTCTGCATTTCAAGTTGTTCTACACCAACACAAGAACAAAAGCTACTTCACACCTTAAATTATTGGGATAAGTGTGTCCAATTTAGGTATGTATTTGATATGCAATAGGATAGAAAATAAAAGGAAAATAATAAATACTAACAAAATATATAAAAAAGTGTTTATAAAAATTGTATCATGGGCATTACCATGAATGGCATATCCCTTGTGTAGCTATAGATAAGGAAAAATTGTACTTCATCCTTTCTATTTTTTATATGAAGTCTTCTTAGAGAAAATTAATCTTTTCTAAATTAATTGCTGTTTTATTAAATCAATGATACATTAAATATTTGCATCCTTATAGTCTATGTTATATGCATTAAAAGCAAATGAGTATTTCCTAAAAAAAAAAGAATAAAGGAGTGATTAATGTGCCTAATTTAATTATTTGAGCAGATGAATTCTTGTAAATTTTTTAAAGTGATCAATTTCTTAGGGATAAAATATAAGTAATTAATTACAAAAAAAATGAAAGAGTATATTAGAAAGTTATATAATATATTTTCATAAAATTAAAATATTAAATACATTTCTAATATCCATGTCTTATATGAAATATTAAATGAAACTGAAAAAACATTTACTAGTTAATTGATATACAACAAGTTTTTCCACTATGTTTAATTATGACTTCTCATGATAAATTAATAATTCATAAGTTTTAATTAAGTGATGACATAAACATTTTATACAGAAATGTAAATAAATTGTATTTGATTTTGGATAGCTGAGACTTATATTAGTTTGGAATTTATTAAATAATATTGTTTGGATATACACAAGAATATCCCATAAAAGGTATCTACATATATTGCTTAGAACGTAAGACATGCACCCTCCAATAATTTTGAAGCCAACGTGTTGTGGTGGGTCCCCTTGCATTTTTCTCAAGATAAGTTACACCCAACACCAAAACCAACAAGGAACCATGCTTATGAACAAAATCATTTTTCAAAAAAGTAATAATCAACCAAGCATGGACTCACGCCACTTCCTCTCATCTTCTACATGAATCATTAACCAAAATAAAAACATTAATAATTTTCTTTGTATCGAAATGTTAAAGTAAGCTAAAAAATTATGCTCACTTAAAAGTAGAAATATATATAAATGAAAATTCATAAATTTATTTTATCTAGATTTAAAGTTAAAACTAATGTCACAAAATCTTATATAAGTTTAGATGATTACCATTTAATATATTGTTGACTTTAAAATTTGAAATTTCGTTATAATTTTCATTTTAAAAAGCATGTTAGTTAAAAGAACAAAACATATTTAAATTATTTTGATTATATGAAATAATTATTATATATATAATAGTTTTTTATTTCATATTTATGAAAATATTCAATATTTTTCTTTATATTTTATTTTTGTCTTATTTTAGTTGTCAGAACCATTAAAAACGCATCCAAAACCCCTCTGAACGGATGTCGGGTGTCAAGCAACGAGGATTCGAAAATCAGATAGTGGAATGCAGGTGTGAGCAGATGAGCAGACGTTCGTTTAAGCAAAACTGAGTTTTTGGAAAGTTGCGTCACACTCTCTGCATGATCCTTCTGCTCCAAAAACCCTGATCTTTCAAATTCTCCTCCTTCTCTCTAAAAAGCTCTCCCTTCTCTCTACCGAAACTCACCATTTCTCTACTCCGATCTCCGTTCAGGCACCGTAGGAGCACTCCCGGCGTCCCAAGCTTCAATTTGAACCGAACAGTTTCGAGTTCTGAAACTGGTAAGTTTCCTTGTCCTTAGCCGTTCGTTCTCTGGTACATGCAAACCAAGTACCGGTTGCATGTTGTTATCTTGTATGAACCACTTTTTGTTTTTGGCTGTTTGGTTAGTTTAAAGAGTTGTGGAACGTAAGGGTAGAAGGAATTTCAGTCAGGCGAAACGTATTCTGTCTTTAGGACGTTCATTCAAGCTCAGAGGTAAGGGAAGCTTATTTAATTTAATCTGTATGTTTACTGTGCTGTATGAACGTTCGTTGATTTGATGACTAGAAATGAAATATGGTTGTGCTATGTTCTGATGCATGAAATGTATGAAATCTCTATGTTTGGATGTTATGAAATATGAAAGTGATTATGATATGAATGTGGAAAGTTATGAAGTTATATTTTAGGAAATGAGTTTGAATATATATGAATTTTGAATATGAAATTCTCCTAAGAAAGTGTACGTTCGTTACTGAACGGTCTTTAACCGTTCGGTTTTCTAAGTGAACTTGGTTAGAATTGGATTCTTTCATTTGGGAAGAATCCTAGTTGAGGATGATCGTCTTCGTGTTATAATACTATGCTTTGGCGTTCGGCCAAGTATAGTTGCGTCTTGGTATTCCGTGATAAGTTTAAGTATATATATCTCTATACGTATTTGTATATTTTAGTTATTCTTAAACACTACTCCAATATTATTTTAGTATATTTATCAAACCTCTTCTCTTTAAATTTAGTAGCACTAGGTCTTATACTAAGTGTTTGTCCTAAGCAAGTGTTTGGTCTTACACTAGGCACTCGTTCTAGCTTCTTAAGCTAAACTTCATAATAAGAGCGTTCGTTCAAGCCCTCTTGGGTTCGCTCATATAGTGTTCAGTCTTTGATTGGCATTTGGATTTCTTGATACTAAACTCAATTAAACTAAGTATTCACAAGTGTTCGGTTTCTTTATGTGAATCATTCTAAGTATTAGTTTTGAATGCCTTGAAGTATCCTTATTCATTGGTTTCATTCTGGAGTCTTCGTTCTTGGTCTAGTCTTTTTGATGTTCAGATGGAATTCTCAAGAGTTAGTTCATCTAATTGGCTCAGTATTGTAATGGACGTTCGTTCTATTCATTTCTTGGAATATGTGATAGTGTTCGTTATCGTTTTCAACCTGATATCAACCCCTTGTTATTAATCCATTCGGAAATTTGAGATTTCGCGATCTCGCTCTACGTGTTCGGTCTCGTTCTGAGTTCGATTTGAACGTTCGTTATTTAGAATTCGTATGAATCTTTGTGCGAGATGGTTAAATGAGATACTTATTAATGAAAGATGAAGAAAAGGTGATATGGAAATGTTGTGGATTATGGACGAGCGTTCCGGGAAGGAACGACTCATGTATGAATATTGGAATTTGTAAAGTATGACTGTGGGCATGCTAAGCTGGCTGTTCATCCTGATGTTCTGTGAGTACTTGTCTTCAAGTAGAAGAGGGTAGGTCATGTGTGGGAACGACATGAGGTCCTAGTCCTTAGAGGAACTTTGGACAGATAGGACTAACCTCGGGTGGCAGCTGTTAAGGGCATCCCAGTTACTACATCACCCGGGTGCACGAACGCCTGTAGCTACACAGGTTTCATACAGTCCGGACAGTCAGTCTAGAAATAGGTTTTGTATGATACGTATGTTGAAATTTACCTTGTATGTTGAATTGTTTAAAATGTATGTTTATGCATGAATTAAATTACATAAGCTTACCCTGTATTTCCTGTCGTGTCTTGTTTTGTACGTTCGTCTTGTCATTGCAATGATCATCCGTGTGGATGTGAGCAGAAGGGGACGAGCTGTTGGAAGATGCGCTGGAAGAAGAAAATTTGGTCGAGGTTGAAGTTAAGACCGAACAGTAGAACGTTCGGTTAGTAGTTTAGTCTTTATAGTGAGGTGGTCGTTCGATCACCTTCCCCTTTTGTTATGTATGACTGATCGGTATATTATTTTGTAAACCGTTCGGTTAGTTTTGTACCGCTGTACAGTTTAAGTTTGTAACTCTGTCTGTAAGGCCGTTCGACCATAACCGTACGCTCTTCTAAATGTAAGACTGATCTGAATTATTATTAAATGTAATTATTCTATTATATAGTTTATACTGTATTTTTGGAATGTTACATTAGTCGCTATACATTTTTAAAAAGATTTGATGTGATTTTATTTTTTAAAGGTGTTAGATTGACTAATTATAGAACAAAAAGTAACACATTTATAGATTTTAGTTAAACCTTATCCTTTTTTCTCTCATTTGACCAAAAAAAATTATATCTTACAAGATTTTAAGAAATATAAGTCCTCCCAAAAGTAATACTCTTTAACATTCGAATCACATTCATGGTTTATTAACTCTACACACAACCCACCAAACCAACCCCTAAAATCCTCAAAACCCATTTGAAAAAATCAAAACTCTTTCAAAATAGAAGAAGGAAAAGCCCAACATAATGTCGTACTCATGTGCTTTTGACATGGAAAATGTTAAAGGAGAGATGCAATCAAGAGTGTTACGTCCTAGACTATCAATGCTACAAACCCCCTAATGACGAAATGTTAGGTATAAAGTTTTGTGGGAAACACTCATCAAACACACTGAAAACTTGAGTCCCAATAAGTATTGTTTTTTGTTGAAGGTTGTCGCCAAGTTTGGATGAAAATATTGATCTTCATGGACATGGTCAAATACATGTTCAAGATGTGGAGGAACAAGCTGACATTGTTTTTTGTCACTTTGGATTCCCTCAGCCTCAACTAATATACTAACAATATTTCCATGATCATGGGAAAGGACCATGGTTGTACAAGGAACATGATTATGAGAAGAGGAAGGAGAAGGGAGAAGGGAGAAATCGGTGAGGTTTAATTAAATCCACAAGGGCAATTTTGACATTTCACACATATCACTAGTGGAGAAAAACTTTTTTATACCAGTAAAAATACTTTCTCTATCGGTTCTAGAATCAGTATAGATACAAGTGGTATAAAAAGTGCTACTTTTATACTAGTTTAGTCCATAACTGTTATATAAAGTATTTCACACATATGCATCCTCTCCTTCCTTTTTCTTCATCTTGTTCCTATCACTCATGTCCCAAGAACCTCTAATGTCAACAACTAGGGGTGTCGTCAGCACATTGGTCGGAGACAAAGCTGCCACCAACGTGACCTCCATGCATTGCCTCCTTTAAACCCTCTATTTGTCTGTTTATAAATGAAAGAAAATAAAAAATTACTTTATATACTAGTTAATACTAGAATCGATATAGAAAATTTTCTTCTTAATAACAAAAATGTCACTTTTCCACTTTCTATATCATTTATATTAAAATTGGTATAAAAAGTTTTCTTTTTTATTACAAAAATGTCACTGTGCTTACTTTTTATACTGATTATAACTATAATTAATATAAAAAGTATTATCTTATTTATAATTTTTTCATCGCATCACTTATTTAACGAGTAGATTATAACATGTATAAAAAATTGTTATAAAGAATGATTTTTACATTAATGTATTTTCCATCTCAATGTGTCATGTGTCACTCTTTTGTTATTAATTATAATTACATAAAAAAAATCACATTGAACCTTGTTAATAAATATGAAGACTACATTAAGTAAAAACAAATATATAAAAAATATATAATTTTTATTATATATATATATATATATATATATATATATATATATATATATATAATCTTTACATTTATATTTATATTTATTAGGTAGACCGATGAAACCTAATTATCAATATCAATATGATGGTTAGAAGAAAAAAGACCATACTTTTGTTCCTCTCCCTATCATCCTAATGGTCAATACTTGCCAAGTGGTCCAGGTTCAAAAGAGTGTGATAACTTTATCTTTTTTCTGAAATTAGTATTGTACCTAATGCACTTGGCTTTCTCTTTATGATTTAAAGAAGAATCAAAATAAGTATATAATGAACTGGTTGGATCCTTCTGGGAGCATTTATGTCTATCCATAATGCATATGATTGAAGTGCTTGTTGAATTCTAATTGTGGTTAATAGGGTTTCATTGTTAATGATTGTATATTTTATTTGAACACCTTTTTACCCCTTTTTTCATTGCTTGCTATAGCAAACGAACAACTCTTGATTTCAATTGAGGTACCATTGAAATCGAGTGTGGCAATGTTTTTGTTCTGCAATTAGAAATAATAATAGTAGTTTTGCAGAGTCCTAAGAAAAGTGAAAACCTTAAATGATAGGAGTTGGGTCCTGATTCTTTGGACCAAATAGGTAGAAGAAAAAATTAGACTTACCATAAATAACAGATCAGGTATTTGAACTTTGAATTCAACCAAAATATCATGCTCCATGCACATTCCTATTTCCTTAAATATCTTTCTTTCTTGCATCCCTTTCTCTTCAATGTTTTTTCTTGTCTCCATGAAAACTCACTTTCCTATTCATTTTTATTCAAAATATTCTCAAGTTTAAATTTTAGTACTATATGTCATTCAAATATTTAAATAAATGCAATATTTTTAGGATCTCGTCCACAAATATTTCAAACCACTCATATTATATCACATTAAGAAATTACACGAGTGTATTTCTTTGTATCCCATTAAAGAAAGTTTCCTCTTTTTAAAAATATTTGTCCTTTTATACGAATCAAGAAAATTAATTGAAGTTATCTAACTTGAAAAATCATATCATATATATCTTTGAGTTTCTACAGTGTAAAATTGATTAAAATTTAGTTATATTATAAGAAAATCATTAAATTATAACTAATTTGGTGACAAAAATAATGAATTAAACATCAATTTATAAATTAAAATTGATTGCACATCTAAAGTAATTTTTATTATTAATAAATATTCATATTTAGTTTGTGAATCAAAGTATAAATTAATCTTTAAAGTTACTTATTCAAAATTTTAATTACTTATTATTATTAGATTTTAAATTAGTCTCTAATTAATAATACTAATGATAATAAATAATAAAATAATGTTTATTATTTATAAATTCTGATTTACAAATTAATTATAAATATTTATTAATATTAAAGATTATTTTTCATACCACTAATTTTTAATTTATGAAATAATTTCTAAATTAATATAATGATTAATTATTATTTTTATTTAATATTTTTTACAGCGTTAATAAGAAATAAGACATAAAAATCTTAAACTTTTTTAACGAATTTTAATCAATTATTAAAAAAATCTTATAAATACTGTTATTTCTCTCGCCCTTTAAGAGCAAAAGTTAAATAGATTGCGTAAATAATATTAAAAGAATTTATTTTTAAAATATTTCCATGCGTACGTCCTGTGTTTACATGCATGGCTATGATATTAAAAGTGATTTTTCAAAGAAAGTTACAGTGTCATAAATTGAAAAAGCAAGGCACTGTTATGAAGCAAAGGTGATGATTATCCACTAGTGTTAAATTATTATTCCTTTATTTCTTGGTCCATAACTACAATAATGTACTGTGATAATTATCCTTAAAAGATTCTTTATTCGATCGAGACCACAAAGGAAAGAGAGCTATCTCCAACACTGTTCTATGTTTTCATGCACCAATCTCTTTGGCTCTTAACCATCGTGATGTTGTCACCTATGATGTAAGAAAATAAATAAAGAATAATAATTTGATACATACATCTACCAAAATAAGTAATAACATACATACTTATACGTAACTTTACGTAAATACAATTAAGATGATAGCTAGGTTTATGTTATTCTGTACACACTTATAATATTGTTTCTTATATAATGATATGTGGATGAAATTTGTTAACGATATTTAATAATATTTGGATTTTTATTTTAAATTCTTCTTGGAGTATCATCATAGCCAAAAGAGAAAGGCAACTTATCTTCACTAGCTAACTTGTTAAATTCAAATACCCAAACACCATCGATCGTACCAAAAACTTATTTGTTAAGCAGCATCACTGATTATGTTGCAACTTTTTACTGTTTTTGCTTTTATATATTGGAGGATAGTGCTTTTTGTTCTGAAAAACAGTGAAAAAGAACATTGAAGGACTGTGATTATCCGATGATTTTGGTTCATTTTTAAATTTATTTCACTGAAATAACGTGTTTAATTAGTTGTTCATATGAGATGATTTTCGAGTTTAATTTCTTTAACACCACTTATATAAATTATAACATGGTTAAAATTCATAATAATAATAATAAATATATTTTTAACGCATAAATCATGTTTACGATAGACAAATCGTATCCTGATGCAAGATACCTTTAGTTATAGATCATATTTTTTTAAAAATATTAAAGCTTAGTTGAAAAAATTAAAATAATATATCCTACTGCCGTTGAATGATGATCATCACCCTTAGGACGCTATATTGAAATAACTATTAAATTTAAATTGGTTTTTGTAATTAAATAAATTTTTCTTTTTAGTTTTTACACTTAAAAGTGACATCTTATGGTACGAGTGCAGGAAATAAGAATTAAAAAAATTATTATATATAATAACCAATAAAAAAATATATGTAATGAAATTTTTTATCATCAAACAAGTCAATTATCATAACAATTAAATATTTTGAAGTATTATTTAATTGTTATGATAATTGACTTGTTTGATGATAAAAAATTTCATAAATAATATAATTATCATTAACTAATACACCATTTTTTCCTTATATAAAAATTAAAAGATATGATCTATAGTTAAATAACCATGGTCTAAGTTTTAAACAACAATTTTTTAGCCGTGGCAATCATGAACATAGCTCAAAGGAAACATTATTTCTCTTAATACCACATTTTTTTTTCCAAAAGAATTGCCGTAGACTTTTATAATGCCACACTTTTTGAACAATGTTTAGTAACAAATTTATTTATAATTTTAGAAAACACATATTAGAAAACACAATGGTGTTTTAATTGTTGTATTTATGTTTAGCTCGTAGCTATTTAATTGTTGTCGTTGCCTTTATACCATTTTGCGAAGCACTTTTACTAATATTAATCTACATTTAAGCTCCATAAAATTATACAGTAGATAACATTCTAAAATGAAATGTGGTTTATTCTTTTGAAGTTGGCAACACTCGTAATAGCATAAAAAACACCATGTTTAGATGGGACATGGCTTTGGAAAAGGATCAGATATGTCCTTCACTATATAATTATCTATCAAAGATATACAAAAATATAAATAGGTCGTGAACAATGTTGGTATATCTAAAGTGGTACAAGAGAAGCATCCCACTGCATAGTCATGTAATGCTAATGAAGAAAGATAGTTGATAGTGGAAAGGTCACTATGTATGTGGTTATTAATTAGACTGAACCGTTGTATAATTTGCAACAAACTCAAAGAAAGGAACGTGAGCAAACACAAAAGACTTATAAAGATAAGGAAAGAAAAATCAATATCCATTTTAAGAAATCATTTGAATAATTGAAGAAAAATATATCTAAACTAGGTGTGAGGTCAGGTAAAAAAACGTGGAACTGAAAAACATGTTGAGAAAGACTATAGAATGAAAATGAGAAAAGAAAAAGATAAAGTGAGCTTATATAATCATTTAAGACAAATAATGAAATTCGATTAATGAGATAGCATATTGAAAGAACAATACTCTCAAAAAATTATGATGAATATGACTATAAAGAAAAGTCTTTGAGTAATCTCAATAAGATGTTTGTTTTGATTTTCAATTACTTCATTTTATTACGAGTGAAGTTTAAAGTAGGATATATAATTAATTTTCATGAATTGTTAGAATTGGTTAAACAAATATTCACAACCATAGTCACTAAGAAAGTAAATCCCAAGTACATTTGGATTAATAATTAACAAAGGTAAAAAGAATATTTTAAACCTAAAAAGTAATAACATGGAAAAATGTCTCAAATATCAAAGTAAGCTAAAGAAAAAAGAAAGAAACTTGTTTATTAAAGCTATAAGGAAAAGAGTAACAAACATGTTTTTCTAATTGTCATGAATCGGAAAGCGAAGTAGACAAATATATTTAAGCATGATACCACCTTATGCAATTTCTTTAACTTAGGATGTGTTAATTAAGCATGAATCATCACTAGAGAGACCATTGATGAGCGGTGATGGACAAAGATAGTTAAGCTTATATGACTCACATCCAATGTCAATTTATCTTGTAAGGTAACATTAATTTTAGCAAATGTGAGCATAATGTCATGAAATTGGATCATTTGAGCTACAAAGAGTAAATTAAAAGAGCAATTTGGGACATAAATGACAAAGTCAACAAATAAAGGATGTTGAAAAATACCGGTGGTGCAAGTTTGAACTTATAAACTATTGACAACAATTACTAATGCATAACACTAAAACAATTTTACTAATGGAATAACATGTGATACACCGTTTGAAAGTCTTTATGTTGGAGATGAATTAGTTATTAGCATTAAGTGTTTCAATAGTGGAAGTGAAATATAGACTAATTCTTATTTTCAACATTAACAATATGGTTAGAAAAGATGAAAGAATATATTATGGAGATTGATGTGGTGATGGGAAATTTCTTTCTTCTCTAAAGTTGGAAGTAGAAAAACAATCTAAGACTGAGTCTATCAGATAAGATTTTGAAAAAGAAAATTCTAAATAATGGTAGAAAATAAATTTTAAATTTAATATAATCTTACAAAATGAATTTATTAGTAAAATGAAATTTAAATTTATTTATATATAATTTGACCATATTATTTTTGAACGAGTTCTTCATTATACAATATGATCAAAATTTAAATTTTAACTGTTTAATTAAAAAAATACAAAGCATACAACTTGCGTGAACCTTGGTAAGAGCATTAGCCCATGTAACATATACTTTGACGTTGAATCATTCTAATACTTCATAATTATTTCAGGTAAAGATTAGATGCGTCCAACATTCTAAGACACGTGTTGGCAGCATATTTTATTGAATGTAATAGATTTTGTTTGTTAGAAATTTTGACTCATGAAGCATTGTGAAAATACATGGCGGAGACTGGTCAAGAACATATAATGTGGGCACGATTGCATATAAACAATTATATGAATTAGATTCATATGTAGTTTCTTCATCTACCATTCTTGATTGTGACTCGCATAGTTTTCCACGTGTAGTAGTTTACCTAATCCAAAGGAATTCATTCACATTTGCTCTTATCCACCATTGTCAATGAGCCAATGCAGCTAGCTAGAAGCTAGGGTTTCTATTTTCTACCTTCCATTGGAATTACATGCCAATCACTAATGCCTTTTGCCTAACTATTCAAGTAACATTGCTCATTGACATGCCCATTGGATAAGAAGGAAATGTTCTTCACAACCTTCCATGCTTTAATAAATAATTCATTAGTTTTCTAGGTACAAAAACTCACACGTGTGTATACATATATAATAGTCAATAGCAATTGAGAATCTCACAACTTTAATGTGTCAACCTAAACAACAAATTATTTATACGTAACTTCAATCTGTTTTAATAATTATATAGTTATAGTCAGTTTTCTCACCGTGACTATATGTTTAGGATTTCATATTAAGCTTCCTAATGCAGTTTTTAACTCTTAATTTAGTATCTGAATGCATTGAGAGGGAAGAATTAATAATACACTTCTCCAAAAGGGTGTTCAATTTCTCTTTTTACACATGATTCTGCCAGCTAAGGGTTGCGTAAAGAGACAAAGTGAGAAAGTGTGAACATATATTTTATGATTTTAAATTGGTTAAAGGGTATTATAAACATAATCAAATATATTAATGAATAATATCCTTATTTTATTGGGTAATGTATGGAATCATGTGTGAAGTAATTCTTGGATCAAAATTTGCTTTGAAAACCCAGGTTTGACCCATAGTTGAGGATAGGGCCTTGGTCCAATGCTTGTCATTCTCTAAACTGTTTATGGGAGATAAAAAATGCCATGTTAGGGCTATAATGAATGTTTTTTTTTAGAGAACATTAAGTCATATTTAATTTTAAAAAGACACTATTTGTGAGATTAATCTTTTGTCAAATAATGAATTATAGTTCATACTATTGAGGAGATGTCACATTTAGTGCCTACATTTTCAGTTATATATATATATATATATATATATATATATATATATATATATATATATATTAAGAAAATACTTATTAGAAAATACATAATACAAATAACAATATATCGCTTCTACAAAAAAGAGAGAGATACATAAAAAAAGTATTCTGAAAAAAAAAAAAGAGTTCAAATATTTAAAATAAGGTGAAAGAAATTCCATTACTAAATCTTTTGAGGCAGTCATCATCAAAGACACAGAATATTTTGCACCTATAATAGAAGTTGAATAAATAAGATAATTAAATTACTTTTGTGAACTAGTTTTTATCATATACCACTCACCTTTATATTTTCTTTTGTGACAAATAAATGGGAATCTATTGTTTTTTTATATATATAAATGAAAAATCTAAATCAGTTCATCACTTGCATTAATTGAATATTGTTTTATTTTATTAATGTCAAATGGCAAAAGGCACCAATAATTTGAGGGCACCTTGTGGGACAATCCATCATTAAATATAAAATAAATGGGAAAATGAAAAGGTCAATGTAGTTGGTGACTTCTTCAGTATTTTCTTTTTGAAATAGGACTTTGTCGATCTTACACTAACATATACTAATATTAAAATAAGCTATTTCTTCTGTATTTTAATCACTAACTTTTTTGCAATAATTTCATTGTGTAGGTTTAAAAGTCATGATAATTCCATTGTCTTTGTTTGCTATTATTCACTGTCTCTGTCCACTACTTTAAAATGCCATAGTAATTATATTCTCTTCACATCTTTCACTTAAATTCACTTTAACAAGTGATCAATTTTAAAATTTTAAAATTTTAATTGTACATTTAATTTTCTAAAATTTTCTCATTGTTGCTAATATGTTACAGCTTGTTAAACCTTATTAATTAAGTAATTGATTTGCTATCATTTATTTCTGATAATAATAATAATATGGGATAATATATTAATGGTGGACTAAAATCACTCAGTGTTAATGAATGAAAAAATGTATAATTAAAATTTCATTGGACTCAAAATTATAGCTGTAGGAAAAAAATAGTTTTACTTTATAAAAAGAGTTCTTTACTTATATTTCTAAATTCGTTCCATACAATAAACAATTTTTATCATTTTTAAAAAAAAAACTATATATTTTTCTCCAAAGTTCTTGCTTGAAACATTTCTACAATGAAACTAAAGTTACTCTTCATAAATTTTTTGGACATCTATCTTTTGTACAATAGATCTTCCTAAAATTATTTTAGGAGTATAAAAACTTCTTGTTATATAGGTCTACAAAATATATCAAAATTAATATATATATATATATATATATATATATATAGGGGTTTGCTAACGCGCGTACGTCTGTTTTTCAGTTGGTACATTTTAGCAATGTGTACCGGGTTTTAGTAGACAAAAATATCCTTATATATCATGGATTCTAAGTTTTAAGGTTAAGGGTATTTTAATAATTTTCATTCTCAAAACTAAAAAGAAACCCCCAAACCCTTACTCATCTCTCTCATTCTTCTCAACCCTTTCTCTTTCCTCTTTCTCACTCCAATCTTTTCTCTGTCATCCCTACTGTAGTCCCAATTGAAAAAATCAGAAACATTTGCTGTTAGACAATCTTACAAAAAAATGATTTTATAATGAGTTTTCATCTTATAATTTTTGTCTTATCTAATTTTATCCAATTTTCACAAGCGTAAAGGAATTGGTAATTGACCTGAAAAAATCATAAATACTCGCTGTTAAACAATTTCTTACAAAAAATGATTTTATAATGAGTTTTTATTTTATAATTTTTGTCTTGTATAATTTTATGTAATTTTCACAAGCATAATGACATCAAAGGAATTGGTAATTGGCCTGGAAAAAAAATCAGAAACACTCAGTTGTTAAACAATTTCTTACAAAAAATGACTTTATAATGAGTTTTCATTTTATAATTTTTGTCGTATATAATTTTATCTAATTTTCACAAGCATAATGACATCCAAAAGAATTGGTAATTGGCCTGGAGGATTTTTTTTAGAGATGATGATTCAACAAATACAGATGATGAAATTAAAGAGGTTAGTGAAGATGGTGAAATTGAAGAGATCTTGAATGAACCTTTGCCTTGAAGGTGAATATGTCAATGACTCAACTCTAGGAAAATTTTTTAAAGGCATGTGTTTCTGATTTTTTTCAATTAGGGCTACCGTAGGGATGACAGAGAAAAAGTTGGAGTGAGAGAGATGAAAGAGAAAGGATTGAGAGGAATGAGAGAGGTGAGTAAGGGTTTGGGGGTTTCTTTTTTTTTTTTTTTAAGTTTTGAGAATGAAAATTATTAAAATATCCTTAACCTTAAAACTTGGAATCCATAATATATAAGGGTATTTTTGTCTACTAAAATCCGGTACACATTGCTAAAATGTACCAACTGAAAAACAGACGTACGCGCGTTAGCAAACCCCATATATATATATATATATATATATGACCAGATCCCTTAAATAAAAAGTAAGGTCCGCCACCACTCTATCTTTTGACTCTGTAAGTAATGGGCTTTTTAAAATATTAAAAATACATTTCTAAAATATTACAAGAAAATAATAATGAATTTCGTTTTTTTTTTAGTTTAGAGCTATACTCAGAATATTCGTATGGAGATTTCTATCATTATAATTATTTGAAGCAAATCTGCCGCAAATAGAGGAAACTGTGAACTATGGCTATTTTATTTTGTAACTTCTGACTTCACTCCAAACCGTTCAAGAAATTTTCTAAAGAGGAATATCCATTGGATATTCTTGCAATTGAAATGGATTTTGATCGCACCGAAATATTCCTTTTTCGCAGCAAGATATTCATTTAAAATATGTACAATAAAATATTATATTTTATTCTCATTAGCATTTCACATGAAATTAATTATTTTAATCAAAACATACCATGAAATTTTTAAATTTGATTTAAATATAAAATTAGGTCTCAGAATTTAAAATTTACTGTATATTAACGCCGTTAGATCGCTCTGTTTCCTATCTCTATATATTATTTTATATTAATTATATATAATACACATTAATATATGGGTAATATACAGGTAACACATGATAATATTATGAAATACTATATAATTACTAATTGGTCTATTTATAGGTTTATTTGGATAAGAAGACTTACTATCCTTTTGATTAAGACTTGTTATAAACTATAATTTAAGCAGATTTATATTTTAGTAAGCAAACAGACATTTGACATTTAAAAATAAGTGACATTATCTTTAAAAAAAGAGACTATAACATACAAATAGGTTAACTTTAAGTTTATATATATATATATATATATACATATATATATATATATATATATGTATATATATATATATATATGTATATATATATATATGTATATATACATATATATATATATATGTATATATATATATATATATATATATGTATATATATATATGTATATATATATATATATGTATATATATATATATATGTATATATATATATATATATATATATATATATATATATATGTATGTATAACTTTTACCAAATAACAAAGTCTATTGAATCTTTTTTTCCTATTTTCTTTAATATACTATCACTATAAAGACGTTAATAATTAGCTACCATAAAATATTGGTGGAAGTGGATGAATGGTTGATGAGAGAGATGCAAAAACAACAATTTGATTATATTTCCTTTTATCTTATTTAATTTACTTTTTATTGTTCGTAGGAGTTTCAGAATTTATGTTTTATCAACAACATCTTTTTGAATTTTTGGTTTTGTTTGACATTATTGGAAGAGGTGAGCCATGAGAAAGTTGGACCATGTACTTTCTTTGTTTTTTATTCTTTTATTTTTTATAAGGATTGGAGCAAAGACCTACGCTAAAGTTTAATAAATTTTTTGAAAATTAAAAAATCCAGTTAGAGTAAGCTGGTGATGCTAAAATTTAGTAAATTTTAAAAATAAAAACAAGAAGCAAGTGTGACATTGCGAGATGCATACACGTGGACAGAACAACCATGACTTGAGGGTACTCCTATACTTTCCCAAATTGCTTCCTGTATCACTACATTTTTTAAAAATTTCAAAATTAATATTTATATTTTAAAACATTCTACACCCGTAATTCTTTTTTTAAAGAATGTTGACATGTATTGAAGAAAAAATTCTTCAACGGATATGCCACATCCTTCAACGGATGTGTTCCACATAGGTTTTATTTTTTTTAGTTTTTAGTTAATTAATTTATTGTATTAATAATAATTATTTAATTAAATAAAATAAAATTAATTTATGTAATATATTATAATAATCTATACATTAATTAAAAAATATTATTTAAATAAACTAAAATTAAAAACAAATAAAAAAACTTAAACATCCGTTGATTATAATTAATTAAAATTTTTATAATTTAATTAAATTAATAATAATTATTTAATTAAATAAAATAAATTAATTTATTACGTAATTTAAGTTAATGGATGTGGTCACATCCGTTAAGTTTTTTTTAGTTTTTAGTTTATTAATTTATTGTGTTTTAAATTAATCTTTAAATATTATTTAAATTTTTTAATATTTTAAATTAATTTATAAAGTATTTAATTTTTTATAATATATTATGTAAATATAAAATATTATTAAAATAAAAATAATAAACTAAAATATAAAAAAAAAAGTTAAAATATGTAAACGGATATTGACATCTGTCTGTTAAGGTGAAACAGATGTTGACATTCATTTTATAGCAAGGGTAAATTTGGTATGAGATGGTGCAGGAGCATTTAATGGTGGTGGAGGAAGCAACACTCCCATTACTTTCCTTGGCATGAGCTTTACCAAATTGTTTCTTATTATTTTATTATGTTATGTGTAAAAAATTACTATTATTACAATTAAAAAAGTAGAATATATGCATATTAAATCTATTATTATTAATTGAATTTATGCATTAAAATTAATTACTAAACAATAGGTAATTATAGCAAAATTAATGTAATGGGTATCTATATAACATAATTACTTTTTATTATTTTTAAAAGATAATTTGTAATATACATTGTTGAATAAAAAATAAACAAATATAAATACTATATGGTAATAATAATAATTTATTCCATTATTCAACTATGTTAAATTTGATTTAAAACTATGGGAAATTGCATGTATTCTTTTGAGATTATATTAAAGCACACTCGTCTCACTAATATTTTTAGTAAAATGATATTAATCTTCCTTTTAATTTTAAAATATTCCCATTCCTAATAGTTTAGATTGAATATTTAAAGCTTAAAATATATGAATTTGACATTTGCATACAGTAAGTAGATGAAATTGGAAATGAATGGAGTTATGTATTAATTATGGAATATAACGGTTTATCGAGGATTTTGGTTTGATATAGTCTAAAATGTTTAAAAATAAATCAAATCAATTTGAAAAATAAATTGGCATGCTTGGTAGGACGTAAGCAATTTTACAATAGTTATTATATTAATGTATTTTTCTTTTATTTTAATTTTAGTTTAAGTGTTAGAAAGGATGAAAACAGATAATTCAAGTGTAAAATAAATGTGACAATGTGATTACAACTTAAACACTTTTAGATATAGTTGCAAATATTAATGACAAATTTAGTTATGAGTGTAGCAATTTAGATAATTGATTTCATAAATTTTCTTTACTGCACAAGATATACTAAATATACGGATGAAAATTTAGATTTATTGATAAAATGCAATTACTAAGAAAAGTTATAGACGGATTTTGATAATTCATTGAAGAAAATTAGTTAATGACTTAGGTTATTGTTGATCAATTATCCGTTATTAAATTTCTTCGATAAGTTTGTCAAGATTTTTTTATTGATGGATTCAATTTGTTTGAGTAGGAGAATTAAAATGAAATTCCAGATTTAGAGTTTTATCTATCCCGTGAGGTCTTCCTTAAAATCTTATGTTTAATTCTTCTCTTTTCGAAAATTCTCCATTTCTCCAAAAACCTCCTTACGTCTAACCCTAAAGACAAGGTGACATTAGATGACACCAAAACCTGGTTACCTGCATTACTATTGTTACTTGATTTTGTCATACCTCTCGGTGACTACTTGATCTTGGCAGCATTGCACTTCTCTCGTAAGCACACATGATTTCACAACTCTTGTAAAAACTTTGTGGAAAACTTTAAACAACTTCATCTCTTACATATAGTGTGCTGGTGATGATTCAATGCTTTGGTTTCCTCATCGTTCCTTCTCTCAATGGCGACTCCTCATTCTTGAACCTTCATAACTCTTCCCAATCTGTCGCTTCAATTTCCACAACCCACCTACTTCCATCTTTCACATCTTATTAGATCTAACATCCCATCACTCAAACTTCTTTGTTGCAATTCTACTCAATACTAGAGGGCTACTATACCTATAAGGTTATGGCTAAAGATAACAATTTTTTTGTAATTTTTTTTTTGCAAAACCATGCATGTCGACTACTAGATACCGACACCATATTTCTACAACTCAACTACACATCGAATACTGACATTCTTTGCATGCTTTCAAGACATGAAAGACTAAGGTTTAGTATACTGTATGTGCTAGAAGACCCTTCAACCTTATCAACTACGACCTTATGATGATTGACTAAACAAACATAAACAAGAAACCTCATACCGGATACCTAATACCAAGTATCTTACGGCTAGTAGGGGTTGCATGTCAATTACCAAATACTTTGTAAAGATTAAGGTGCCAACCTGATGGCAATCCTCTAGCTAGGACAAGCCAAATCTAGAAGGAAAAATGCCATATAAGCTCACGGATGGAGGTGGCGAAAATGGATGGTGTGGAATGAAGTTTAAGTTTCTCAGCCATGGTGGATTGCATGGTGTTGGGTGATGTGTTTAAGGGTTCTCTAAGAGAGGTTGTGCTAACTCTTGGATGAAGGTAGCTAGAAGAGGTCACTTGGGTTGCTCTAGCCTAGGGTGACCTTACAAAAAGTATAAGTGCGCAAAATGACAGCATAATATTACTCAAATTCAAAGATTCTTACATAAAGGAGAGACACCTCTATTTATAGCTAAGGTGTCTCAAAATGGGTAGAAACTTTAACCTAAAAGAGTCACCTTGGTTAGCTTTGAGAGCAAGGAGAAATCCTCTCCAATAAGAGGAAGAAAAGTGGCAAAAATTCTCTCCAATAAGAGGGAGACATGTGGCCACTACCTATGGAAAAACTCTCAATTCCTAGAGTGACATGTGACGACTAACTAGGTGGAAAAACTCTTCAATAGGGTGGAGACACATGTCTAGGACGAAAATAAGCTCATTGTCCTCCAACTTGGCCAACAATGTTGACCCCTTGGTCAACTCTTCCCTTTGGACGTCCACCTTGTTCAATGTTGGGCTTTTGGCCCTTTGTTGACTTAGGTGGTCAAAATCCTACTCTACTTGACCCAAAATACAAGGCCCAAAATTATTCTTACTCTATAGAGTCTTCATGATGGCTTAAGATGGCCTAAGAGAAAGAGTTTAGGTCCATCTTCCGTAGATGACTCCAACTCTTCTTGAATGTTCTTGACCATGGCTAGGGGGTATGTCATCCTAACCGAAGACTCAAGACTACACCCCAAAAGACCAAGCTCAATATGTTATATATATAGTGGATAACGATGGATGGAC
Organism: Vigna umbellata; assembly: GCF_029865625.1. Lineage (NCBI taxonomy): Eukaryota > Viridiplantae > Streptophyta > Magnoliopsida > Fabales > Fabaceae > Vigna > Vigna umbellata. The sequence continues at coordinate 17,945,767 of NC_142169.1, read as the reverse complement.
ACTGGGTATCGTGTTCCCCTAATCAAAGTCTAGGTGACATCGTTAAAAGACACACTCCTCACTAGAGCTAGGTGTCGCCTACCGGTACCTATCCCTATTTGTCGAATACATAAGCATATCAGTAACTTCGTCAAAACTGGTTGCATATACCATAGGTAAAATGACCATTAAGCCAATGGGTCCAAAATCGAGTTCTATCCAAGTAAGGCCCATGGTTAGTAAAATACTCCTATAAATATTATTTAATTGAGTTTCGACTTTATTTTTGCATTAATCATACGTTAACCAAAATTTTTGACTTCAAATTTTGTAGAGAACGAGTACGAGAAGGACAAAGGGGGTTTGGAGAACTATTACTGAGTTGGTTGTGTACGAGAGTTATAATGCTAGATAATATGTTTCTGGTCTCAATTTTACTTTTCATGAGAAACACCCGTGTATGTTTGGCAACACTACAACAATGAAAAGGTACCTGTGACTGTGAATGGAAGGGATAGCAAGAGATTCCCAAATGTCAGCAGCATGAATAAGATCAAAAGCATGAAGAGAAACAGATTCACATGGAGGCGTTCAGCTAAATGACATGTATCACATACCTTGTTTATTAAATAGAATATACTAAAGGTAAACCTTTACAAATACGGTGGAAAATCTTATCAGAAGGGCGCCCAAGTTAATGGTGCCAGAGATCAATAATAGATTCTTTGTTATTACAATATTATTGAAAAAAACAATTTTAGATGAATGTGGTATAATAGGTTCACATAGGCCCTTATGCAACTCAACTTGCCCAATCATCTTCAATGTGACAATATGTTAGGTTTCTGGGTATGAAACCTAACTGTCTCACAGCACACACTCACTCAATAGCACCCAAATGGTAAGAAAAGAATGAAAATATGTATTCACATCAACCAATGTCATGTACAACCAGTAACTGGGAGCATAATCCCCCTCCACAGGATCAAGGTTCCTGTCTATACAATTGATATCAAAAACTCCCCCTCTACCAGACCCTCCCTTGCCTTCTTATAAAGGCAGCCCACTTCTAACTACCCAACAACAATTAATTCCTAAACTGAACAATTAATTCTTCAACTGTTTTCTCTCTCCTGCACACCTAATACCCATTATAACCTATCATATTAAATCCTATCATTACACCCTGCTGCAAAACAACCTTGTCCTCAAGGTTGGTACAATAATGCTTGTTCCCATGGCTCATCTTCATCATAGGAAGGGAACCCACTGGCTGCTGCCTCCAATTCAGGTCTGGAGGCTTGGGTGGTGGTCTATATGAAAGAATTGTTGACCCCTTTAAGAGTTGCTTTTTTTCCAGAATTCCCATGGACCCTATGATTCTTCTATATTGCCTTCTGACCTGGTGACCACTTACATGGGCCTGGATTTTAACTCTTTTCTGATGAATGATCAAGAATTCTTTTCTCTTCTTCCACCCCCAAAACCTTTTTTGTATTTTTATAGCAGCAGTACTGGCGAAGCCCTCTCCTTACCCAAATTTGTTCATCCTAGAAGCTAAAAAGGAAAGAACTTGTTGATTTGACCATCCAATTCCTTCATCATCATCATGTTGAGCTAACTGTTTCCTCTGAATGTTAAATTGCAGCCCTGCAAAGAAATATCTCTGCCATTGGTCTTCTAGTGTTTTGTATGTTTGTGACAACCATATTTTTTCCCCACTCAAGACAGCTGCATCTTCTACTTTATTTCCAGCCATCATAGTCACCCTGTTCCCACCATATTCTGCTTTCTTTCCTCTGTCTTCACCCTTCTTCACTGTTTTATCATACACATCACAACCTACCCCACTATCTCTCCTAGAAACGGCAGCTTCTGCCACTTCCTGGGCAGCAACACAAACAATGCCTCCATCACATTTTTTGTCTTCTGCACTGATATCTCTTTCTCTTTCCTTCCCAGAAAGAGCAGCTTTTGCCACTTTCTGGGCAGCAACACCAACAACTTTTGCTACTTTTCCAATAGCAGTAAAAACAACAGCTTTTCCAACTTTTCCAGCAGCAGTCACACCAATGTTTCCATCACAGTTTTCATCATTGCCTTCCTCTCCACATATATTTTCTTCTCTCCTATTCTGTCCTCTAATTCTTGCAAAACCATCAACACTCAAAACTGCAGCTTCCGTTTCTCTTTTCTTCTCAAAAACAGAACCTCTAACTCTTCCTCCGAACCCCCTTATCAATGCCTCTTTCAGCCCTTTCCAAGAATGGTTCTTGGTTTTATTTTCCCAGGCCCTGAACCAATAGATTGCACCTCCCTCCATGCTAGCATAGGCCAATCTTAATTTTTCCCCGGCTGCCACGTTTTGGATCTCAAAAACTTTCTCTGCTCTGGATATCCATCCCTCTGGATCAATCCCCTCAAAAGTAGGCAATTCTATCTGCTTCCTCCACTTCTGCTGCCCTTTGCCCATTGTCTTCCTCCAGCTCTTCCTCTGAACCATCTTTCTTTCCTTTCATGGCAGATTCATCATTTCTTGTTGAGCCCTTTATCTGAATCTTGATATTTTGCATCATTTCTTTTATTTCTTGGATATTTCTTCTCCATTCTGCTAGCACTATTTTCTGTCCGCTGGCCCACCTTTCCACAGTATCGATTCTTCCTTCCATAGTATCGATTCTTCCTTCCATCACGTTCTCCTCTCCAAAGGATCCAGCAGCTTCTTGATCCGGCATCTCCTCCTAAGTGGAGCAGCTTCTTGATCCTTCACCCCCACTTTGATCCGGCAGGTCGGACCAAATTGTTAGGTTTCTGGGTATGAAACCTAACTGTCTCACAGCACACACTCACTCAATAGCACCCAAATGGTAAGAAAAGAATGAAAATATGTATTCACATCAACCAATGTCATGTACAACCAGTAACTGGGAGCATAATCCCCCTCCACAGGATCAAGGTTCCTGTCTATACAATTGATATCAAAAACTCCCCCTCTACCAGACCCTCCCTTGCCTTCTTATAAAGGCAGCCCACTTCTAACTACCCAACAACAATTAATTCCTAAACTGAACAATTAATTCTTCAACTGTTTTCTCTCTCCTGCACACCTAATACCCATTATAACCTATCATATTAAATCCTATCACAATATCTAGAAACTGACAAACGTTATGTAAGAATGAAGGATTTTATAGATATTAGTGGCCCCTTTATCCAAAATCAAAGAATATTCAGTGGTTTTACCTTTTCCAGGTTATTGAGTGGAAGACTCACCAATGTGCCCTTTAATCTAATTGATGCTGTGTGAAAAGTTAATCATTTAGTCTTGTAGCATTTCCAAGAGAAGTTGGACTTGTTTTGATTTTGGTTGGAATCTTGCATCCGAGTTTGTAGTAGTGATTTGTTGAAGCACCAGGGGAAAGACATGATTAATGTTAAAAGGATTTGCGTCTTGAAAGCAACAAACATTTCCCCAGGACTTTTCAAGAAGCATGACATATTTAGAATCTTTATATTTAACCATGACTTTTACAAGATCATGGTTTCATTTGGTGTTGCATGTGTAGTTTTTGGTATTGTCCTTAAAGATTCCAATTCTTCCCATAAAATCTTCAAATCGACATAAAAATCAGAATATTTCTTTCTCTGTATGAAGAAATGGCTTAAGTTTTAATATTTTATTCAGTAGGTTTTTATAGTGCCCTTTAGCACTGAAATATGCCAGCAGAAGCTTAAATAAAATACATGAATGGATCAAATTTAGGCAATGAAGATATGGCTTCTATGGCAGTGCCTAAAGGCCATGCTGCTTCCACAAGTGCTTCCTGATATTCAATTTGATTTGCCACTGTGATCTCTTGCAATGGATCTAAGCCTGCCAAATATGAAAACAAAAGTAAAATAAAAATTCAGTATATTAGGACAATAAATAAAGTTGCAACACATTTTGGAAAAAAACTTCATTGCAGAAACCTACCAAATCCATCAGTAAACAATGCATACTGGTATGTAAGGTCCAAGCATACATATGGAAGTTTATCAGCTGAAAGAAGTGGATAAGTGTATTTGGCATCCTCAAATGTTGTTTCACAAGCTCTCTTTGCTTCAGTCTTCAAATCCAAAGGATGAATCTTGGAGTTGGGTTTATTTGGATTAAACATACCAATCTAATGTATCCAACATAACATAATTAAAATGAGCATGTGCAATAGTCAAAATAAGAACCTGTAGACACAACAAATTTGACCAAATATAATTAGATACCTCCGAAGGCAGATAATAGAAAGATGAAGTGCCGAAAAGAATGTTTTGTCCACTTCCCTTTCCACCATCCCATATCCCTCCAAAACTACAATTTCGGTGGGGGCAAAACTGGTTCACTTTCAGAGCTTGAAGAGCTATCTTTCTGCATTCATGGTAGTTGGATCCAGAAACGGGAGCAAAGGCCTTATAGTCTTCTCCAGAATATGTGTAGGTCCCTTTCAAGGAATAAAATCGTGTACTCTGTTATTGTCATGCATGATAAAAATATTGGAAGATTTTTCACCGTCAATTAGCATCTGGGCATGTGTAAATGCACTTACCATCAAAGCCATATAAAATACAAGGGTTAGCAGAACCATCAGTGACCTTCAAAACCTCAGCACGAAATGCCTCTCTACCATAGCGCAAGTAACTGAAAGAAGAGTGTTAAAACTACACATTAGATAAATAGGTACCTATTTATCTAGACTTCAAATTGAAACAACTCAGAAGGCTTGTCCATGAGGTTTTTCTATCAGAAGTTGTACTGCACAACATCTACTCACACTTCAACACTTACTAGTATATCAATAGTTAGAAAGAAGAGAACCTGTGAACATAGAGGTCATATTTCTTTCCCTTGAGGACAAGTTTCTTTATGTAAGGTTCCTCTCCTTCTGGTGGTTGTGGAGCATTGTTTGCTGTGTTCTTTGAGACAGCATATGTCATTTGAACCGATCCACCTCCAAGATCAACTACTCCCACTGTCTTTGAAAACTTCTTCCCCAAATTCCCTAGTAAATAGTTTACTGTCACCTACAAAATAGTTGAATGGTAAGAGAGACGAAATATCATGTTACTAATGTTTCTTTGATGATGTTTCACAGAAATGGAATTATGTAAAATTTATAATTAACTATATGCTAAAAGTTAAAGTACAACCTACTCCTATTAATTTTTACACTAATACAATAAAGATACCTCCACAATTGGATGAATAGTAATATTGTATTTTATTGTAACCAGACTTTTAAAATGTGATTAGATGAACAGTATTTTAAAATAGCATATACCAATATAACCAGTAATCATCAATAACCCAAAATTAGAAGAGTTTGTTTTAAAAGAGCTGTAAATTTTTTCGTAACTAAATCGTGTTATTCTGCAATATATATAATAATATAACGATAATCGATTTTGTACAATTAATTTGGTTAGTAAACACTAGAATAATTTGAGACATTGGTTCGTAAAAACAAGTCACATCAACATATGAAATGCTATATGACATTAAGAAGACAGAAAAACTATAAATATTATTGTAAGCTAAAATAAATTGAGAGAATTTACAACGGGGATTAAGTGGTAAAAAATAAAAGTGATTAGTGCAGATTTTGATTATTTTTTCTTTATCACCATAACAGATATTGATAAGTCGTACCCATAGATAGGAACCTTCTTGGGTTCCATCAATTATAGCTACAGCATCTGGTTGAACGCTGAAGGTACTTCTGTTCTTGAGCAAATCGCTAACCTAATTAAACATAAGAAAACCTTAGATTTTGAAAGCCTACACGAGAAAAAGATAAAGAATTTAAGATCCTTTATTTAATTACCGCTTGCAATATCCTTTCAGAAGCATCCCCATCCAAAAGCCTTAGACCTGCAGTCGCCTGCATATATAGCATAAAAGGTTACTCAAAATACAGTACTCATTACTCCCTTTACATAGTAACAAATAATTAGTCATTTCTAATTATATTCAAGACTTAAACAAACATATTATGCATATATCTTGTCTACTCAAACAAGGTTTTCAATTACTGTCAAAACTTCAATTGCTGATGAAATATTTTATATGGGAAATTCTATGTTGCAGATGTTACATTCACTACAAATTAAATAAATTTAAAATATAAACAAATGCAAACTTTATTTTATAAATTATAAATTAATTGTGTAATATTGAATTAGATTTAAAATTTTTAAGATATATAAATTTATCTTAAAAAAATGTATATGGTCATATGTTATTGGATTATTATTATTATTATTTAATTTTACATTTGATATACCTATGGTTCGACATAAGAGAAATATATTGGAAATCTCATCATGTTAATTAGACATTTTAGATAAATTTTATGTATAATAAATGAGTGTTAAACTCATCTTAAATTTTTCTATGTGGTAACTTTTAAGAAGAGAGTTGTCATGGCTTCCAAATGTTCAAAACTATAAAATTATGAGGAGTGAGTGAGAAATAGAGAGTCATAACACGAACCCCAAGTTTAACAGGTGTGGTGGGGTAGAGGTGCTCAGGGACAACACTTTCAGCTTCTTCCAAAAGTGGAAGCAGAGATTTTGCTGCATTTTCAGGATTATCCGCATATGCACTCAAACCAGGTGTCACCTACACCACAAACATGCCAAGAAGTAATGAAGAGAAACCCATGATTCAAATGAACATGTATAAACTATAATACTTATGAAGCTTAATTTTCACCTTATCATAAAACTCAATCTCGTTGCCTATGTGAAGAAGATCTAAGTTCTGGTCGAAATGAAAGACATGGACACGGCTACCAGTGCTACCGGCATCAAAGATCACAGCGTACGAAGTAAGTTCTTGTTGTTTGGGGAATATCTTGCGATGATTGAAAAAGATATTGTTCCCAACATATATGGAAGAAGAGAGTGCAGGCAATAGTAACAAGAATAGAAGTGAAAAGAGAGTTAAGTCCATGTTCTTTGTCCCTTTTCTTGAAAAGAGGTAACAACCCTGTATATATATTATTAGATTCATGGTTTAATATCTTATTTGGTCCCTAGTTTAGGACAATGTGTTTAAAATGGTCCTATTCTTTTTCGAGAGTTTACTATTGTTTTATATTTTGTAAAAACAGTTCAAGTTGGTTTTTTTTGCTTACGACGTTAAATACCTATAACGATATAATTGCTCATCTGGCAAAAAGTGGATGAGGTGTCCAGTTTTGTAATATGTGGCACACCGAGGTCAATTGAGATGTAAATTTTAAAAATAAAAATTAATGAAGTGGAAAATTTGTTTAACAGAGGGTTAAATGAAATCGTGGTTGTATCGTTTTGCTACTGCTCGTGAAATTGTTGTTGTGTGCCATGACTAATTGTAGGGTGGAGGAAGTGAAGAAGTTCCCTTCTCCTTCACCATGCCCATCATCTACCATTTCTTCACCTTCATCATCACCATAAACCTCCATTCTTTTAACACAGATATTATCACATCTCACCTGCACAAATAGAAAAACAACAACCCATTACCCCTTTCTTCATCCCGAACCCACAATTAACACACTATTCGAGCACCATCATTTTTCAAGTTCAACGCATACACAATAACACTCTCGAAACTCACACGATCATCATCCAAAATCTCCATTCTCTTTCCCTTTCTCCTCTGTCCATTCACACATAGAGAATACAAAAAACAAAGGAGAGTCACCATTCCACCACCACCTAACACATTGAACGCGGGAATCGCAAAGCAATTAAAAATAGGGAGCAAGGTAAGGAGAAATCCCAAATTGCAAGATAATGAACACCAAAACCTAAAACACGAAATCAATCCAAGAAAAGGAAACTCAATTCACAAACAAAGAAAAGAACCTCAAAACATAAAAATCAACCCTGATTCAAAACCCTAATATGAAATCCCTAAAATTTGTAATATCTGAAACACAAGAAAAGGAACCCCAAAACGCTGCAATCTAAAATCCCCTTCTTGCGAAACACTCTCGAACCACGAATCCAATTTTAACACCAATTTCAGCAAAATATTCAACCCCAAATTACCCCAAATCATCCCAAATCGCGAATTGATTTTAACCTAAAACTAATTTCATTTACTCTGTTATAAGTAATCTACGTCATTAAGTTTTATTTTTAAAATTGACACCTTAATTCACCTCAAAGTTCCACGTAATGAACTGGACACTTCATCTAGTTTTGGCCAGGTAGACAACTTTGTCATTTATGTTTTTAACACCGTAAGCAAAAAAGAATCCACTTGAACCACTTTTTACAAAATATGAGATGTTTATAAACATTTAAAAAAACAGGATCACTTTGAACAAACCTCACAAACCACCGAAAAACCAAAATATGTATTAAACCTAGATTCATTGATAGAAATAAAAAATCAAAATTGGGATCAACTCATTAGCTTGGGACAAATTATAAATTTCAATCATTTTCAATTGATAGGCCAAACCAATCTAGTCTTTCTTATGGGTGAGTGCTTGGTTAGGCTTAAACGAATTGACCCATTTTATCATCTCAGATTCATTCAATCATCTTGAACAACCTTCTTTTCTTGTTTATTTTGACTTTTTTAACTATTCGTTCCTTTTAATTTACCAACTTTTTATCTCTAAATTATTTTTTAACAATTTTAAAAAACTATTAATAGTTAATTTTACCCTAAATAAAATATTATTTTTACTTAAATTTAGAACAAACAAATACTGTGTCATCGTCATTTTCTAATAAGTTAAATAAACGAATCTATGCCATTTCGTACATACCTATGTTTTGACAAACATGAAGCTCCATCCATTATTCCTTTTCGTGTGCTACCATTTTGGTTAACGACGGAATGTGTTATTTATTATATTAATATTATTGTATTATTTTACATCATTAGACATACACTAGACAATATAAAATTATTTATTTTTACACTAAAAGTAGTTTCCAAGTCATGTGAAAGCTATGCCCTTATTTATTATTATGAGTATGATAATGATTGATGCAATAGTCGTATTTTAATGTTCAAAAACACTTCTTTAATATATCTTGATCTGAACGTGTTCCACGAGTTCTTATTATTTTAAGGCTTTAATAGGTTAATGATGAATAAAATAGAACATGTTTAAAAAGTTTCATATAGTTTGATTACATTTTCTAAACGAAAATCTCTAACTTTTAAATTTATTAATGTTTACTAGATTTGAAATGATTTTTTTTCCATTAACTATTAGCATGATGTATAAATAATTATATATGTCCATATTGTAGGGTATAAAGCATTTGATACCCAATAAGGAATGGTGAAAGTGCGAGTTTCATTTTATTATTTCAATAAAGGTGCTTTTAAACATTGGAATTTTCCTGAATTCTCTAGAAGCTTAAATGAAATACATTAATCGATTAAATTTAGGCAAAGATGATATGGCTTCAATGGCAGTTCCTAGAGGCCATGCTGTTTCCACAATAGAATTTTGATATTCAATTCCTTCTGCCACTGTAATCTCTTGCTCAGGATCAAGCCCTGCCAAAAATTGAATCAGGAGTCAGTGCATAACACAAAAGAAAATATAATTTTATAATTAATATATTTTTTGAAAGAAATTAAAACATACCAAATCCATTAACAAGCAATGTATACTGGTATACAAGATCCAGGCATACAAATGGAAGCTTATCTTTGGCAACATTTGGAAAAGTGGATTTGGCTTCCTCAAATGATAGTTTACAAGCTTCTTTAGCTGCAATTTCCCACTCCACAGGACGATTTCTGGAATTGGGTGGCTTCACAAAACCAACCTAAGACCATAAACAACCTAATTAGCATGGATTAGAGATTTAATGAAAAAAAATGTAATTATTTTATGAAGATTAAACTTTAAATTTAATTATATATATAAAAATTTATCTCTGACACAATATTTTTACTAAAATTAAATATTAATAATGATTTGATAATTGTTTAATAACATGTGTCACCATATGTTGAATAAAATAACAAATTTTGTTAAAAAAAAATTGTGTATATGATTCTAATATCATTTTAAAATGTGTTTAAATATAATTTAATTTATAAAATAAGATTTATATTTATTTATATACTGAAAATTCATCAATGTGATCTTCAATATTGAGTATGTTTGTATTATTTATCTAAATACCGCAGTTTCTAAAATAAAAATTACATATATTAAGAAATTAACATTAAATCTAATTCTTGTTACTTTTTAATGTGACTTACTTTTCATAGTTGAAAATTATATATAAAGATTAAAACAGACTAAGGAGGTTGTGTAGAAATTAAAATGGATACCTCTGAAGACCTATAGTAGAAAGATGAAGTAACAACAAGGTTTTTCTGTCCACTTCCTTTTCCACCGTCCCATATCCCACCAAATGTACAATTTTGATGGGCACATGGCTCATTCACTCTCAGAACCTTCAGAACTGTGTCTCGGCATTCATCAAAGTTGGAAGCAGAAGTAGGGCCATAGATCTTGTACGTTTCTCCAGAATATTTGTATATACCTTTGAAGAAGAAGAAAAACTCACATGTTATCGTCAACAATGCTGGAAAAACAGCACTATATAACATTGAACTTGAAATAACTATAACTAACAAAAATAGTGACTTAACATGTAATTTTTAAAATATTAATAAGGGTGGTTTGGTTAGAAAATAACACTCACTTATTTTTTAATATGCTCTCATATCACTTCAATCTTCCAAGAACTAACGTTATGTCTTTTATCTATAAATACTATTACAAATAATTTGTAAAACATAATAAAATAGCTTTCTAATCCTTTATTTTCTTATATAATAAACACTATTATTCTTAATAATTATTTGATAACTCTTAATTTAAATTTATTTTTGCACGTTTAATATGTAAGAAGATTATAGGGTTTGTGAAAAAGAATGCTTTATTTACCTTCATAACCAACTAAAAGGCAAGGACTAGCAGCACCATCAGTGACCTTGAAAATCTCAGCACGAGCTGCATCGTTACCATAACGCAAGTAACTGCAAAAATTAAGACCTCTACATTAGCCATTGCATCACTCATGTATATATTTATCAGTTATACTAACTACATATCTAGAATCTATATTTCAAATTAAGGTGTGAAAATTATTTTTCTCAGAACTGAGGCCTATAGAGTTTTTTCCTTTATGATATTAAAAGCATGCATGCATAACCCTACCATCTTTTGATATCGGTAATAAAGTTAGATAAGTTTTTAGTTCTTCGAATTAAGAAAATATATACCTCTCTGGTTTCTAGAACTAGACATTATGATAATTGAAGCTGAGTGTATATACCTGTGAACATAAAGGTCATATTTCTTTCCCTTGAGTACAAGTTTCTTGATGTAAGGATCCTCTCCTTGTGGTGGTTTTGGGGCATTTTTAGCTGTGTTTTTTGTGACAGCATAGGCCATTTGAACTGATGCACCTCCAAGATCTATCACTCCCATTGTTTTTGAAGCCTTCTTTCCCAACGTTTCCAAAAGATAGTTAACTGCAACCTAGACAAAATTCTCAAAATATCATAAGACAAGCTAAATAATAATACTGCTTCACATGCATTTGTGGTCGTCTCATGAATGGTGAAAGTTGATGTCAAAAATAGAAGAATAATGATACTTTTAACTTAACTATATCTATTATTTTTAATTGAAAATAAAAATATATTAAAATTCTGATAAAAATAAATTTTAATTTTAAGTCAAGGTTTAGAACTAAAAACATATATACTTATATGTTTTAATGTTATATTTAGCTAATCCCATAAACAGATAAAAAACATGCCTTTAAGTACTTGTATAAATTATAATCGAGATTCATCATTCGGAACATACACATAGAAACAGGGTTGCATGCTTAAAAATATTATGATAATGTTATCTTATGAATATCTATGTATAGCCATGGATATCTTTTTCACATCGTGCTTCCAGTATATATAATAATTATTTATCAATTTTTCAATTTATTAAAAACAATAGCAGTTTGTTACCATGAATACTTTGATAATTGATAAAATAATAATGTATTTAGTATGCCGTGCATTAATTGTCCAGATATATATTATATATAGCATACTTTTCTTGTTCTCATTTTTCTTTTATTTATGCAGTGAACCTACCAAAATGAATCCATTTTTTGCAATATAGAAATGTGAAATGAAATTTTAGTTTGGCATCATACCCATAGGTAAGAACCTTCTTGGGTTCCATCAATAACAGATACTGCATCTGGTTGAACGTTAAGTGTACTTCTGTTCTTGAACATTTCCCTAACCTTTTTAACATAAGAAAACGAACACTTAATACATTGAAAGCATAGTTAACAAGATAATTAAGAACATGAATTAATCTCATGGTTACCGCTTGCAATATGTTTTCAGCAGCATCGCCATCTAAGATCCTCAAACCCGCTGTTGCCTGCATTTCACATTCAACATTTGAAAAGAGGTCATCTATAAACTCCTTTTGCACTCACACACCAGTATCATTTAGACTAAGATTTTATGAAATGGGTAATGCTTATTTTATTTATGTTTTCACCAAGATATTTCCAAATAGTTAGTCATAGATTAATTGTTTTTAGAACACAGAGTTTATCAAAGTGAGTTTTTGTCTCCACTGATATTGTTTCCTTGAAGCAAGGAATATTACTGTCAGAACCACGATGATCCTGAGTGCATATATGGATTACTAGGATTCATGTTCTACATCATATGAACATGTTTAAAGAGCTTTTCATTTGACTTTGTTGGTGGATAAGGGTCCAAACCAAACCCTTCAAAATGTGGATAAGGGAGATGAGAAACACTCACCCCAAGTTTAAGGGGTGTCTTGGGGTGCTGTTCTTGAGGAACAACCCTTTCAGCGTCCTCTAAAAGTGGAATGAGAGATTCTGCAGCTTTTTCAGGATGATCTGCGTAGGAGCTCAAACCAGGTGTGATCTGCGCCAAATTACGAAGAGGAAATGTAAGAGTAAAAAATGAAGAGAATATAGAGGGTCATGTAATTAAGGTTTGAGTTGAACCTTTTTAGTAAACTCAAGGTCATTGCCAAGGCGAATAAGATCTAAGTTCTGGTCAAAATGGAAGACATGCACACGACTACCAGAGCTACCAGCATCAAAGATGACAGCATAAGAGGTAAGGAGTTCCTGTTTGGGGAGTATCTTACGATGATTGAGAAAGATAGTGTTCCCAACATATTGCGAAAAAGAGAGTGTTGGAAATGATGAGAAGAGTAGAAAAATGACGAGGGATTGGAAGCTCATGATGCTCTTTGATTTTGGAATCACCAAATTCATTTTTACTCGATGCTTGCACTGCTCATAACCCTTGTCATTATTTATAGCTGTGCAACATGGCCATAGAGATCCACGTCTCAGAAGATCATGTGTGATATTTAATTAAATATTATTTTGAATGTGAATCACTGTAACAACTGTCTCTAAATAGCAAGACTTTTTTTTTTCGAAAATGCTCAATTATGTTACATATATATATATATTTTTTGACAAAATTTTAATAATGTGTTATTTTCTTATTGGATTTATAGTACGTATGTATAATAAAAAAAATAATAAATAATAAATCAATAAAAAGAAGAATAGATGTATTGTGTTAAAATATTGTAAAAAAGTTTATATTAACATATTTTTTTTTATAAATAATGTTTTGAATATTTTTTGAAACATCCCAATTTTTATAATATTCAATATATTATAGGATATATTATGTTTTTAATCAAACACATGATTCAAGAAAAAAATATATAAATGTCATTACAATTATCTATAATAATAGATAATAGCAAGATATATCTATATACATGACCTACACTACAAGAAGATATACTACATTGAATCAAAATGGTACTATAAACTTTACAAACCAAGAAGGAACAACAAATCATCCTACTCTAAGTTTCAACTCCACCCCAAGTTGCCTCCTGCTCACCAAAGATATCCCTAAGCTCACACCATTAAGGTGATCATTGCAAAAAGAAAAGATAGACACGCAGACGAACAAAAAAAGACAGAAGGATAAGCTAAAGTATCATAAGAACACACTCACACATTTTAAAACAATAATATCACATTCATAATATAAATCAAGCAATACAAACTTGGGATTTTTATTTAAAATTATTTTGGTTTAAATTTAACACAATGTAATTAGAGTTATTTTATTTCCTTCGTTATTTTCATTATTTTAAATAATGTAATTGGACAAGTCTTTTGAAACTCATATGCTTTGAATAAATTAAACATGCTTAAATGTTAAGGTTTTTATAAATATGTTTCCGTGTTATGATAGAAAGTTGAAACTTCTGGTTTTTGAATAATCCGTGACACCCTGAAATTTTGGGCACTTGCCGTAGTGATCACTTTGGCATCCTCTAATCTTCAAACAGATAATCCAGTAGGTAGAACACCTAAAGAGAAGGGAAAACTCTAAAAGAAACTGTATTTTAGAGATATAGTGTGACTTGAAATAATAAAACTCGTCTAATAAAATTTTTATCTATACATTGAACTTTTAACATTAAAATATTCGAGTCTCACTACTTAAGCCACAATACAAGTTCTAAGAAGACAATTTTATGGGTTCTTACATTTTTCCCAACAACAAAATTTTTCAACCTTGAAAATTTAGACTAACCAGAGAATAAATGTCGATATGACTTCCTCATATCATCCTCTATCTCTCACACTGAGATACCTATTTCTCCCAAACTAGAAACCTTTGGCTGGACTGATGGTCTTTTCCTCTCAGTGACTTTGTCTAGCATCCAACTATACCCATAACTTTCACCTTCACTAATAGATTTTCTCTAACTATACATTTTCCATTCAAACACAAGAAGAAAAACTCAGTTACAAACTTCATAAGTTATGAGATGTGAAATATTGAAAAAAGGTTGAACAATTGGGAATACATGGTTATCTCATAAGTCATTGATCCAACATGTCTCATGAACAAATAATACCTTTCTTGAACAAAGAGCCTTTCCCGCACCAATAGTAGGGGTTACTCGCAAGAAAACATGCTTCCAACCGCAACTTCAAGGGTCATCTCCTTTGATCAACATAAGACATTTTGCCTACTCTATGACACTTCATCCCTTCTTATATCAACTTTACATTCTCTATAATTTGTTGCAACAACTCAAGACTACAAACATAACTTCTCCATTCGGATACCAACCGAAAAAGGTCTACATTGACGACCATACCAAGCCTCGTGTGGTGTCATATAGATGCTCCCTTGAAAACTGTTTTTGTAGGTGAATTCCACCAAAGGTTGTACTTCATCCCAACTAACTAGGTAATCCAACATATAAGTTCTCAACAACTTATCCAACGACTAAATTGACCTTTCTACCACAAACTGTACCACATCCATATTCCTGTCAAACCACCAAAACCCCTCTCCTTGGATCTTGCTACAGTTGATCATTCTTGATGCATGCTAAAATGACTCTGATAACTCCCTTTAAAGATCAATATCTTCATATTGTCTGGTACACACACTCTGCTTTTGAATCTCAACATACCATCTGATTCCATGACAAAGTCCTTAACTAGCTCTGAACCGTTCAACCCCACTGCATTTAATAGACCCAACACTAATGATATCCTGCCCGTAGATCAAACTTGAAGAACACCACCGTCCAACAAAGTGTCCATCCCTTGTAAAGTTACTTATTCTTGCTGGTTAGCTTGCTCAATTTCCTGAAGTTTATAGTTAGCATCCTTCTTCTATACTAACCACTCTGACATTTTCTCTTGTTAACAACCTTGGTCTGATACCCTTCTCTTTTAATAACTCTCCAACCGGTTACGCAATCTTAGACAACTAAAATAAGAAACATCCTTCAAGGAACTATTGATACTGACCCTACTGACACCTGATTGATAGAAGACTTTGCTTCCTTCCAGAGACAATCTCTACACTTTCCAAGAAAACACATTTGCAAAAAAAAAAAATCATTTACTATCGAGGAATTCCAAACTCCTATCATCTTTCTCAACTTCCCAAATGAGTTAAGATGATAGCATACTTATTCCTTCTTCTGCTTCTTGCCCCGCATGACAAACCACAAAGTCTTTGATTCTTTTGCAATAGGAAAACACAACTTCTTCTCACTTGAACCAAAGCTCTTCTATAACCATCGGACATTGGCACCAAACCCAAATATCCTAACCTAAATATAAATTGTAGTAGATATCACTTGACCCTATTGTAGCTCTCTCACTCTACCCTTACACATAAACATCTAACACATAGGAATATGTCGCTCCAAAGAGCAAAACGATTTAATAGTTATCTCATAACTACCAACAAAGAGATTACCTGATTCAAGAGACTTTGTTCCTAACATGGCGTACACTCTACTTGAAGCTTGAGGTTTGTCACTCCTCCTCTATTACAGTTGAATTGCCCGCGGTGGTTGGGTCCTAACTCTCCTAACTAAAGGACAATCCCTGGTCACATGCCCTTGCTATCCACAACTAAAACACATTTTCCCACCTCTTAGATGCGCTCCCTAACAAATGAAGCACTGAACAACACCCTGATGAGCTCTCCGATATGAGTAACTCCCACCTGAAACAAAGGCCTAAAGTAAGGCTTCTCCTTTTCCTCCTGACCTGCTCTGGACCCAGACGATCCTCTAACTTGCTAAAACTGTCCTTGTTGCTTCCGCCTCACTCTTCATTTTCTCCAATACTTTTGCTATTTCTACAAGGGTTAAATATGTTTTTAGTCGCTCAACTATCAAGCAATTTTCGATTTCGTCCCTCTTTCAAACTTTGCTACACTTTCATCCTTCTCCTTAATGAAACTGTTATTTTAGTCCTCGAAAACCAACGACGTTAACTTTTTAGCGAGCTGGCTAACGGTGTGTCAATGTTTCATGCCATGTTGGAAATTGAAAATCTGAAATTCAAGTAAAAATGCTTTGGTCACTTTCTCTTTCTTGTTACCACGGATCTTCCTCCCTTCCTGCAAATCTCTGGTTCTGAAACTTCACTCTCCAACCAAACTCCCTCCACTCTCCGGTGTGCATCTCTCCACCACCCATCAACACCTTCCCTACCCATACGACTCCTCCCTCTCTCCGCCTTGGCCTTCACCCCCGACACCGACACTCAGCCCTGACCTTCTACCTCGACCCCGTCGTCCTCCGTCGCCTCTTTGGAAAGCCTGTCATCCTCGTTCTCTCTGTCTATAATAATCCAATGGGTCATTCCTGTTCAGTGCGCGACGCCAACAGCCGGATTCATCTCGCTGTTAACCTCTCACCTACCCTCTCTTTTGCTGCCATAAAAAGAAAACTGAAAGGCATATCTAATTGAATTTGGTTAATTATACAATTATAATTTTGTTAAGAAAACCTTTAATAGAGTCTAGTTAAACCAAATTCACAAGACAATAATTTTTATAAATTAAAGAACCACAATTTAGATTACAAACTAAAATGAAGACTGGGACGATCTTAAAGTAATCATTATTTCAAAACTTTGCACACATGCCTGCACCAACATACACATGTATTAGTGTTTGAAATAATCCTGGGAAGTAAAAGTAAAAATAAAAATAAAAATAAAGCTTACGCATGATTAACGGAAGCATTACAAAGTTTTGCTTTGATAGAAGACATAATGGGATAGAACTTTCGCTTGGGTCGTGGCAAGCCTCAATTAAGACTAACACCCTGATACAAGTGCAGTCAAATTAAGTTAACAAAACAAAAGTACACATGCATGTTGAGATAGGATAGAAAAATGATACCTGAAGGTGTTTTTTCTTGCCAAGAGAAATGATGCTTAGGAAATCCTTATCCATGGTGGTGGCAACAACCGTGAAAGACCAAGGTGCAACGTTTAACAGAGGCAAAGTTTCGAAATAATGTTTACTTCATTATTAAGATATAAGTACATCTTTGGCATTATAGGAGCTTACAACCAAACTTAATCCCTGCAATGGGAAACATCTTAATTATGTTAATCCAATGGCACTACAAACATAACCTTAACAAGGATCAACACTCTAGTTAGACTTTGAATCACATGTATTATTGTTAAAAGACATAGATAAAGTATCTAGCTGGCAATAAGAACTCGTCCTTGAACAGAAGTTACCACTGACCAAGCCAGTGTAAACATATTCAGTACAACGGTTTCAGAGACCCATGTAGAATAATATGGAATATATAAATGTTAAAAGATTTTAGACTCTTCACTATCCTTTCAGTGCCATAACTCATATATGTTTCCCTACTTCAATGAATGTTACAAGGATCAAGACCAAAAATGTGTCAACTTTTCATTTTTAATTTCTATATAAATGGCAGAAATCTAAGCACAAGAGTAAAGTTCACTTTTCATTTTTCTTTAAAATTCGTTTTTCAAGTTAGCCACTGTGTTTTTTTGTTTCAAAGCCTGTTAAGAGTAAACCACACTACTGTTTCTATTGTTCAGCAAAATGGAACTTTAAGATGAAGAAGAACACGGAGTTCAGAACCTGTTCCAATTTTACTATCTTGGATTATGACATTTGTTAGATTCACTAATATGAATTCTGTAAGCTGGACCGATCGTTTAGTTGTACTTTGGGGCCCAGCTAGGTTGAGACACCTGCTGTGGAAGGTATTGGAGTGAGAGAGGGCAGGGGAGAGGTTAACGGTGAGATGAACCCGACCCAATAGTTTGGCGTCGCACACTCAACAGGAACGGCCCATTGGGTTGTTGTAGACAGAGAGAATGAGGATGAAAGGCATTTCGAAGAGGCGGCGGAGGGCGGCGGGATCAAGGTAAAAGGTCGGGACGCAGGTGGTGGTGTCGGGGGTGGAGGCCGAGGCGAAGAGAGGGAGGAGGGCTATATGGGTGGGGAAGGCGTTGATGTGGATTTTGCATAAGCAAGGGGTGGTGGAGGGATGCACCCCGGAGAGTTGAGGGGTTTGGTTGGAGAGTGAAGTTTCAGAGCTAGAGATTTTCAATTTCCAATGTAGCATGAAACATTGACACACCGTTAGCCAACTCACCGAAAAGTTAACGTCGTTGGTTTTTGAGGACTAAATTACAGTTTCATTAAGGAGAAGCATGAAAGTGTAGCAAAGTTTGGAAGAGGGACGAAATCCAAAAGCGATTGATAGTTAAGGGACTAAAAACATATTTAACCCTTTCTACAAAGGCAGGAAATTCCTTGATACAAAGAGCAATTACCATGAACTTAATATCTTTCCTTAGACCATTATCAAACTTTCTACATTAATATTCATTGTCCATCCTCAGAGTATTAAACCAAATCAGATGTTTAAACCTTTCTGCGTACTCAGATACATACACTCCTCCTTGAATTAATTGTAAGAACTTCACTTCTTTAGCAAACTTCACATTATTCGAAAAATATATGCATAAAACTTCTTCTTGAATATCTCCCAAGAGACAGTCTCTTCACTTTCTTCCAATAACATCTTCATACTCTCCCACCAATGACTAGGTTCTCCAAAAAGCATGTACTTAGAAAAGGCCAATTTATTATCTATTGGACATCTCTTAGCATAAAACATTCTTTCCATATCTCTCATCCACTGATTTGCCTCTTCGAGACCTGTCTTGCCATCAAATTTGACAGGATGATGTTGTAGAAAACTCTCCAAACTCCATTCTTGAAATTGAGATGATCCAGTTGTTGCACATCACTACAAGAATAATTGATATTACCGACGGTCATAATTCATCGGTAATGTATCAAATCCGTCGGTAATTGTCCCTTACCGAGGGCTTACCGACGGTCAAAATACCGTCGGTAAAAACGTTGTCGGTAACTTTTATCGACCGATATTTTAGCCGTCGGTAATTATCGAAGGCCAAAAGCCTTCGGTAATTACCGAAGGCTTCTGGCCTTCGGTAAATCCGTTGGTAATTACCGCGATCTGGTTCATCTTCTTCTTCTTCTTCCTTCCTCCCTCTATGTCATTTTTTTTTTCGTTTTCATGAACTCCGCCACCAAAAAAGCATCACGCCAGTAACAAACTAATTTCCAAAGAATCAAACAACCAATTTATTTTCAATAGTTAAAATCATAGGGAATCATGGAGAGTTTCTCTACAATTCTCATATTTGTAAGAGAAATGTTCCTAATCGCAAAAATCAACTTTGCAATGCATCGTCGGAAAAGTTGAGCTTGTCGGAAAGGCTGAAAAGTGGACAGTGGTGGATTGCAACAGAGCAGCGGTGGTGGAGAGCAGCGGTGGTGGAGAGCAGCGGTGGTGGAGAGCAGCGGTGGTAGAGAGCAGCGGCGGTGGAGAGTAGCGATAGGAAGAAGTATTACACTGAGATGGAGAGAAATGAGTGTTTGCCACATATATTGGCACAGGATGCGAAACTGGGGCCGGAAAATTTCCACTTTTTTACCGACAGTCAAAAGCCTTCGGTAAATATGTCGGTAATGTCGCCAAGCGAAATAATGGGCAGGAAAATTTCTGCTCTTTTTACCGACGGTCAAAAGCCTTTGGTAAATTCGTCGGTAGTGTGCATGTCACTTACCGACGGCCTTACCAAAAGCTTTTGACCGTGGGTAAAAAAGATAAAAAAATCGTCGGTAATTCGATCAGAATTAAAATATATCGATGGATATTTATTCGTCGGTAAAAATTCGTCGATAATATTAATATTTTTTGTAGTGCATGTTTCACCCAAGTGATGCATGATCGCCATATATTAATGTTGTGACTTTCTATATCTCTCACCGTTGATTTGTCTAATCGAGACTCGTCTTGTCATCAAATTTGGCAAAATGATGTTGTAAAAAACTCTCCAATTCATTCTTGAAATTGAGACGGTACAGTTGTTGCACAGTGATGCATGATCGCCATATATTAACGTTATGATTTTATGGGTTCTTACACTGTCTTTACCTTGTTTGCACGTGAAAGATAGATGAATATCAAAAGAAGAAAGTAACAACAACAAATAAAAATAATAGTAGATTTAATGTAAATTGAGTTTCAAATTTTTTATCAATTTTGATATTCTTAATTATATTTTTATAAATTGTAAACAAAAGGAGGGTGTTGATTTAAAGTTTAATTAAGTTTTGAATTTTTCACAAATGTAGATAATTTCAATTGAATTTTTATTAATTTTATTTCAGTGTTTTTAATTTTTTTATATGTTTAATTAAATCTTTATTAGATTCTTAATTTTTTTTTTACATTTTTCAATTTACTATTTAATTTTTGTGTTAACGTAATTTTTAATTTATATTTTTATGTTTATATCTTTTTATGTTAATTTTTATTGAGAAATATAAAACTTTTGTAATTCGTAAAATAATATTGCAAACAAAAAATGAATTTTTCTTGCATTAGTATTGTTTATTTATATTAATTATAATACCTCACATCTCTTAATATTAGGAAAAAAGAAATAAGATAACAGATAAGATTAGATTAATGTAATCCATTTGAAAAAAAGAAAATAAACAATAAAAACCAACAAATAAAAAAAATTAATAGATTCTTAATTAAAAATATATAAATTTAGGAGATATGAAATTTAGTGAAGTTAAATTTTAATTATATTTTGGTTTTGTGTACTTATTTGTTAGAAGGATTTATATTTGTAGTTTTAATTTTGTAAAAGTTATACTACAACGTGATTTCTGGCCTTTTATAATACTGTAGCCTTTAAAAAGTTCAAAATTCTTTACATTACAATGGACTTAGAGTGATGGACTTAAAAGCACAAATGATAGGAATTAGATTCAATGGAGATTAAAGGGATAATATTTATGTAAGGGCTAAAATAAAGTAAAATATATAGAATTAAGATGAGTTATTAATTTCTTTAATCACTTCCTTTACTTTCTTGCTTCTTTTTTTTCTATGTTTTTTATTCTACTTACTTGGAATACCAAGGTACTTTCGTTATTATTTTATGGGTGTAGTTGAACATGTTTGACCACGTGATAAAATTGTTTAAGGAAAGTAATTTCATAAATTAATTTAATCCCAATAAAGTAAGTGTGTAGCTGTATTTTCCTATAAAAAATATATACATTTACAATATTCTATTGTTTGGTATTTTTATAATGTCACGTGAAATTCACGCATTTTCATTTTGTTGCTAAAACGGGATTCAGATCAAATACCAAACTATAAATTAACATTCGAATCTCACATGAATTTAATTAAGGGAGTTCGTCCATGAAGACATTTTAGTGATTCCATGAGTCGTTTTTAACCTCGTCCTGTATCAAAATAACTTTCTAGTTTAAAGAAATAGTATTTGTTATATAAACAAAGTCCTATATCGAATAAAATAAGAAATGAACATGAGTTTATATACACATAAGATATTTCCATTAATAAGGGACCTTTTAGAGTGATGTCAAAAGCAAATTCATAAAGGCTTTATCCAATTAATTCAGAAAATTATATGAAAATAGAAAGCATTTTATATGTTTTAATGTATTAATTATTTTAAATTTTACATTTTTATACCGTAGAATTTCTTTTTCTGGTCCAATTAACACTAATTCTTTTTAAAGAAAGGTTAAAAAAAATCTTATCTATTTTTACATTTTTATCTATTTATAGAAAGCATTTTATATGTTTTAATGCTACTTTTGGTGTGCTTAGGATAATATCGATCTAGAATTTATTCGGGGTTACCGTATCAACGCCAATAAGGTGAGAGGTTGACCGTCATGCTTATGTTGATTTATGAATCACAAATCAATAAATAATGAACAATAAACTTTTTTACATATACAATGCTTTTTGCACATTTAATGATTTGTTATATATATATATATATATATATATATATATATATATATATATATATATATATTCATATAAATCCTTATAAATGTGTTAGATTTTATAAATTCAAAATTGTTATTATATACCTTGAGCATATCCAAAATATCTGTCATTGATTATATTCTCATGTAGAACCAAAACAGTTTTCATTCCATCAATCACAATCAAATCTAACAATGATCACTAACGTTGACAAAACAAATGGCATGAATTCATCATATGAAAATTACATGAGGTGACTTGTACACGTCTATTTTCAATTGACCCTTACTTTATCTTAATGAGATGAATACAATAAGCTTAATATATAGCGTAGTTTCTGAATAATAAACCATAATGTATCCATAAATGAAAACCAAATATAGAACACAAACACACAAAAGTGATAAACTCCTACTGAACCAAAGATTCCTCAAACTGTAAAACACCCATATACGCAATATGCTCATGAAAGGCCTTGGGTGTTAGAGCCTTATTAAAAGGATATACCATCAAGGAATTTGTCCCTAAGTGTTCTATGAAAATCCATCAACTCTGTAATCTTTCTTTAACAACTTATTTGATGTCACAGTATAACCTAAGCGATCTTTCAATTCCTTTCATAGTACGTATCCCGGTGACAAAAATCGGCCATATACCTTAATTTGTTGCTTCATATAATGTTACAAATTTTGCAATCATAGTGGATAAAGCCATAAGGATTTGCTTGGTATTGGGCCAAGAAACCACACCACTAACTAGCATGAAAATGTATCCTGAAGTGAATCTTAAATATCTTGAAAAAAACCATTCATGAATGGCTTAAATATGTGAGCTTATACACGTGAGCTTATAAACTTTTGTTCTCTTGAAAAAACCTCCTAACTTTATTGGTTGCTTTTCAAAGACCCATTCATGAATTGCTTAAATAATATCTACCTAAAACCCCAACTATGTATGCTATATCCAAATGCGTACATACTTGGACAAACATCAAACTCCCTATACCGCTAAATTTGTATTCATCATTTCCAAACTAACATAATTAACAAACATCAAATAATTTGTATTCATCATTTCCAAACTAACATAATTAACAAAATTTTTCCAAATAAACAAATAAAAATAGAAAAATAGTACAAAATAATAATATAAAACATTTTATTTGTAAGACCTTGGTTGTAGACACTAATGAATGTTTGAGTTGTAAGAGAAGCTTGACTATTTTATAAAGGGTTAAATATGTTTTTAGTCCCTGAAGTATCAAACTCTTTTGGGTTTCATCCCTCTCCCAAACTTTGTTTCAATTTGATCATTTTCCTGAAAAAACTCTAATTTTTAGTCTCCAAAAGCAACGACGTTAAATTTTACCTGAGGTGGCTAATAGTGTGCCATGTATGATGCCGGCTTTCATGGTAACTATGTGCTACATTTCTCATTAAGGACTTCCTCCTCTCAATATTCACCTATGATCGTCGGGCCGCCTCCTCTCCCTCCGTCTTCAATTGGTGGCAAACTATTTCCCTCTACACTGACCAGACTGACGCCAACATCTCCCACTCCATCTCCATTTTGGGCAAGTAAGTAGTTAGTTATTATTAATTTCTTCCCCTTTTACAAAACGTAAATAATAATGTAAAATACATTATTGTCGGAGTTCCCAACCCAGGCGTAGGGGAGGGTGTAGCCAACTTTGGAGGGGAAGGTGGAGTAGTGGAAGTCGCAAACGGGACAACCCTTCCTTGCAATCACCGAGAGCTCCGATCACACTGACATATGATCAATGCTATAAAATCTTGGGGTTTAAGCCATTGCTTTGGTGGTTTTCATAGGGTTTTACTTTTAACCATTCACAACACATTATCATAATCTCTATCAGATTCACATTTCACATTTCAGATTCACAATGAGAGAAAAACACAAATTTCTAAACCCTCACCCTCTTGAACCAACGTTTCTTGCTAATTCAAGCTTTTTCTTCCTGGTTGGAATCGTTTTTACTCTGAATTCTCTCTAACTCGTCTTGAAATTGAAAAAATTTGTTGAAATTCACATTCTCTAGGAGGTAAAGATTTTGTCTTTGAACCACAATTTTTGCCAAGAGAATATGATCATGTTGAACTTTGGTGACGAGGAGTTCGAGGAGCATGAGGAGGCAAAGGATCGTTTCCGCAACGAGGATCCGCACGGAGATGACGAGGATCTGAGAAGGATAGGCGCGATCAGCTGCTTTGTTTTTGGATTAGGGATTTAGCGACTCGTACAAGGAGCATGCGGAACCGAATCTTAGATTAGGCAGAAATTCTGATGGGCTTGAAGGGCAATTCCATTGAGTTCCGCGTCAGGGTGCTGGAATCGGACCGTTACATTGTGAATCCAGAGGATTACGTCGACACAGCGGAGTACGAGGTGTTGTTGCATACGCTGACGAAGACTAATGGCGGAGGTAGGAGAGGAGCTCCGTCGCGCCGAAGTCGGCGGTGGAAGCCTTGTCGACGGTGAAGATTGTGTCAGAGAGTGAAATTGTGGTGTGCGTTGTATGTTTTTGTTTTTTCTTTTCCCTAAGATTATTGATATTCTTTATTTCGTTGAAGAAGAGATGTTGTTTGGGACTTGAGAGAGGGAAAGAAAGGAAGAGTGCAAAACAATTCTTAAGGTAGCATCCATAAGTTTTTTTTTGTCACTGTTCAGTTCATCAACGAGAGAAGCATTAGAGTAATAGTCTAGTTTCCATCGTGAGTAACGTAAAGAGGCTAAGAATATCACTTATTCGTTAAGGGAGGCATCATAAAAGATTGAACTCTAAGGATTTACTCATGTGAATCAAGTTGGTGGCTTGAAGATGAAACTAACACTTTCAATTCATTTCTCGAGTAATTTGATTAGTTTAAGTTTTGTGAGCATCCGATTTCATAATTGTCTCTACTCTATTTAGCTAGAATGAGAATCTTAATTTGAAACTTGTCTGTTGCACAAATACTCTAGTGGCCAGGAAAGAGTAACAATAGAAAGGTGCTGCCATTTTTCAAACAAAGAATGAGAGAAACTGGATATATAATGCATTAATGGGCAAAAGTCCTCCATGGTGACGTCCTCAACGATCAGGTAGATCTCATTGTGAGAAGGGCTTGGCACAGACAACAGTCGCGATGACCTCCTACATGGATATGTGCGTGAGGTGGGTGTCGTGGGAGTAGAGGAGGTCAGTGTACTCGTCGACGGTGGAGACGGACCAGGTGATGTTGGCGCCGGTCTGGTCGGTGTGTAGGGAGACATTTTGCCACCATTCAGTGAGAGAGGGAGAGGGGGTAGCCCGACGATCAGAGGCGGAGATTGAGAGCAGGAAGTACTTAATAGAAACGTGATACACAGTTACTATGAAAGTTGGCATCATACATGACATATCGTTAGCCACCTTAGATAAAATTTAACGTTGTTGCTTTTTGAGGACTAAAAATTAAAGTTTCTTAAGGAAAATGATCAAAGTGAAACAAAGTTTGGAAAAGGAAAGAAACACAAAAAAACGCTTAATAGTTGAAGTGCTAAAATTATATTTAACCCTTTTATAAATATTTAATAAAAGCGCCTTGTGGTTAAATTGGTCAGAACTTAGTATAGTAGAGTAAAGGTCACGTGAATATGCCTAGGTATTGAGAAAAATAAAATAAAATAAAATTGAGTAAGTTAAAAATGGAAATAGACGAAATAAGATATCTTAAATAGATATTAAATTAGTATAATATCAACAAAAGGACTTGGCTTAGTGGTTTGGTGTTGTGGGCTTGTCTGTGTGACTGAATTGCTTGTGTTTGAACCTAACTAGAGCAAAATTGGTTTATTTGTTAATTTTTCTTTGTTTTTTCATTTCAGCTTGGTTTATTTTCTTCTTGGGCCAAATTAAGAGGCCCATAGGTTGTGAGAGTTAGGTAGAGTCAGTTTTCCAACAGCTCATTTCTTCCTTTCTCCTTTTTCTCATTTTCTCTGTTCTCCCTTCTCCCTTCTTTTTCTTTTTCGAAAACCCTAGGGGATTCTTGGTGCGGCTAGGGGAAGGGAGGATTGGATGATCACGTGAGAAATGAAAACAAGAATGAATGAGAGTTAAAGCGCGGATGTTTCAGTTAAGAGGCACGAAGGGGATCTAAGGCTGGGGTTTAATTTCTAAGGTTCGAAACTTTTAATTCAGAGTGATGGTGAGAGCTTATAAATAGGGCCAGAAATTGGTGGTTTGAATACACTATAGCAAAAGTTTAGAATCTAAGAGTGAGAGAAAGAGTTTACGAGGAACGAGTTGCAAGTTAGGAAGTTGTTCAAGTGGAGTGCGAAACGCATGAGGCTGAGAAACTTCGTAGAGTGATGGTGAGACCTTATAAATAGGGCCAAAAATTGGTGGTTTGAATACACTTTAGCAAAAGTTTAGAACTTAAGAGTGAAAGAAAGAGTTTACGAGGAACGAGTTGCAAGTTAGGAAGTTGTTCGAGTGGAATGCGAAACGCGTGAGGCTCAGAAACTTGGTGGAAAGAATTTATCAGTGAGGACGAACAAAGTTTCCAGGTATGAGGAGTTGTCATAACTTGAATATGTAATAATGTATGGTTCTTTTGTTTCTATATTGTTCTTTGTTTAAAGCAATATGGAAGTAAAGTAGGTGTAGTGTTCTATTAAAAGGAAGGTTATGCAAGATGTATTTAAATTGGGTATTTTTGGTTGGTTAAGTTATTTTCTGGTTAGTGTTTATAATTATAATAACACAAACGTTGTATGATGTTTATAACTATAAGTTGAATGGGTTCATGGTATGGTTAGTATAATGAGTTGATATTCTTTTAAATTGTAAATCTGAGAATAGACTTTTGATACCTATACTAGAGATGATGAGGGGTTGCAAATTGATGAATGTTTTAATATGTGTGAACATAAATGGTTTGAGTCAAAAACACAAGAGGCCTATTAATAATTGTTGATAGGGGAGCTACCTATCCTTTATATCTATGTTTTTTATGATGAACAAAAGAATGATTTTATAGTTTCTTGTACAATAAATGACATAACAATTATTTTATCTTTATTATGTTTGTGTTTGATATATGAATTAATTAATGGTAAATGAATCATGCTTTAAGCAAATTGAATTTGTCATTTCTGGATGAAATAATTGATTTAACAAAGTGTATAATCTGTTAGATTTCTCTAGATATCATTATATGCTTAACAGGCGCAAACAATTATGTAGTAATCGACTACATAAGTTGTATAATCAATTAAAACAGAAAGATTTGCTAATATATTTTTCATTAGTGATATATCTATTTAAAATAGAAATTGGATTGAAAATTTGCTTAAGTACAGGATTAATCGATTACGTAAGTTGTATAATCGGTTAAATCAATTTACTTTGTTCTAATCCATTTCATTTAATAGCCTGAACTATCATAACGGTCAAATGAATTTATAACTCGCTAGTATGATCTTATAATTGATTACATGCTTGAATAATTTGTTAAAACAAAAGCAAACTTGTTGAAACAAAAGGAAAACTTTAACAGATTACATAAATTTCTTAATCGATTAAATTGCGTCAAGATTCAAAAAATCCTATATATGTGTCTTGAGCTCTGTTTCAAAACATACAATTGCAATCACTTTCAATTACTAGCTATTTCATTAAGTTTTGATTACATGACCGTTCAAGAAGTTGTCTTGAATAATCAAGGTTCAAATTGAGTTACTTACACATCAAGATTCTTTCAAGAAATTGGGTTGAACTGTTCTGATTTGATCTGCACCAAGAGGAGTGTAACTAGAAGATCATGATCATCATTGACAATTTGTGCTTGTCTACCTGTGCATGTTGGCCAAGGGTTTGAGAGTTGTGAGTGTTCTCAAGTGTTGTGAGAGTGGGGGTATTCATCTTTTGTTTGGTATATTTTATTTTAAGTGTGGTGAGAAGTACATTGAGAGGGGTATCTCTATATTTCTGTAAAATCTATCAATTTATAGTGGAATCTCTTCAACTCAAGTTGTTGAAGGAGGAATAAATGTAAAGTCAAACCAGTATAGATTGTCTATGTTGATCTTTCTCTTTACTCTTTCTCTTTTATTGTGGATTCATCACTTCTTGTTTTATTGATTTCAAGAAAACTAAATATTTTACAAAATTTTTGAAAAAATCAATTTTTTAAGGCAAAATCCAATTCACTTCCTCTTGGCTTAAGATATAAGGTATTACTTTTCTAACAATAATTAAAGAGATAATGTTATTATGTTAAAAATGAGTGGGATGAGAGGTTATTCCCCATTGGAATGTTTTTACTAATTAGTAATTTGCCTAAATATTTTGTGATCTCAATATAAGAAATTGGTGTTTGTGACTTTGAAATTGTAGTGAGCTATCTGGTGAATAGATATGTAGAATTGGAATGATTATATACTATGAAAGGTTATTATAGATGAAGGGGTGGAGTTTAAATTAAATTAAGTAGTATAAAATGATAGATGGTGTTTGAACTTAGCCCGCTAGTGTAATTTTGTTAAGATTGGAAATGTAATGCATTAGTATAATTCTTACTCTAGTTTTGATAGTATAATAATTATTGTATTAGTAAGAATAAAGATTTAAATTTTGGAAATGAGCTAAATGGTAAGGACATGTATACGTGAGTTTAATTAGTTGTATTGTTTTGGAAATTAAATTAGGAATTGTAATTAGATCATATTAGATTTTTTAGGTCGGTATAAAAATCCCTAGATTTATAAATAATTCTTAAGCATAAAATTGTATGTTAAAGGTACTAAAATGTTATTAAAGGGTATGTGTATTAACTTTGAGATTTTGCTTTGAAAGAAGGGAAGTTAACGTAAGTGTTAATGTAGCTATAATCATTCCGTGAATGTCTTCTTTGTCTCTATCGTCTACTCTTGACTTGTATATGATAAACCAGGTGGATGTTTCACATAAGTAATCTACACAAAGTGAAGTAGATATGCATGCAAGCAAATATGTCCTTTTTCTTATCAATTTTGTTGTTTTGAAACGTGAATTTAATGCTCTTTAATGCTTGTTTAGAACAACTATAAGTTTTTCAAATTTTCCACTATTCAAGCAGGATTTGATCGATTAAGCATTCTAGTAGAGATACCAAGCGGTTCATGAAAGTTTCATCGTTGGATGAAAACATCGTTTAACATAAGGTATCGTTTAGCTTTGCAAGACTTTTCCCAATAGCGCCTTGTTTAGTGATTATTTGTTTGATTCAAGAGTGTGTTTAGCAATATATCTTCCAACATATGTTTTTGAAACAATGTTTATATCTTTTACCGTTTTTACCAAAAACATCATTTTGTACCTTATAGTGAGAGCTTGTCTAACATTGTTTAGCAAGGTTTAACATGAGGGTATTTAGTAAGAATCTCATATAGTACATTGACGCATTTTATGAGGAAATCGTTTGATAGTGCGTCTACTTATGTATTAGTGTGTTTACAAAAGCATTTCTTTAAAACGTTTAGATTTCATAAAACTTTTTCTCAAAATGCTTATCTTTCAATTATATTATTTTTCCAAAGATAATACTTTGTCATATGCTTATTTCGTTTATTGTTGTTTGTTAAACATGAAAACATGTGAGGACGTTTAAATAGTTCAGTCTTATACACAATCTTGTCATAACGCGTTTATTGTAATAAACAGATAGATTCATGGGCATGTGACTACCATGTCATGTCTTGGATAAAAACCATCATTAAGGAGGAATTAAAGAAGATTGGAATGAGGTAATAATATATACCTTTCACATATTAGAAATCACATCAAACTTTAAACATTAGTATCTATACATAATGAAGTTGTGATATTTTTCAACGGTTCAAGTTTCCGTTACCTATAACCGATGACACAATCAAGAAGATAAAACATGAGTGGACAACGTATCTATTGAAACGATGAAGTTAGGACCCTCTAGAGCATTAGTTATTTTTCTTGAAAATTGTCTAGGAGTACATTTTTGTAATGAAAGTTTAACTTTTCTCTAATTAGTTATAAGTTTTAGTCTTGATATATCATATGTGCTGATAAATTTTCTAAGTCATGTTGAATTTCTTTTTCTAAGTTTTTCAGACTTGGATAAATTGTAAATAAAAAAAGTATTTAAAAAGAATGTAGCATTTGACATCAGTTGGTGCTCTAACAGACGTCGTTAGTCTATTTTGGTATTCATCATTAAGAGACGCCTACTTTCAGATCATCGCGTCTTTCAATGTCTGTTTTCAACTCCAATATCATTTTAACGTCTCCAACTAAGTCATTAAAATCTTCTTATTAAAAGTAAAAAATAACATTCGTTTTAAAATCATTTTGTAATGATATATACCTACTATAATACGAAGAATATTCAATAATGAAAATATTTATATTATAGTTTAATATAAATTTGTTTTATGGTAAATAATTTTTTTAAGATAAATATTATTATTATTATTATTATTTAAATTATAATATTCCTACAAAATAAATTTAAAACATATTTTTAAATTTTATTTTATAAAATGATTAAGGAAGGGAATATCATAAAAGAAAAAAAAATAATATAGAGAAAAATAATTATTTTATTTAAATAATATTATATTATGAAATAAAAAATATATTAAATAATCAAGTTATTGGAAATTATATTAAATTTAAATAATATTATTTTATGAAATAAAAGTAAAATATACTAAAAAATCAAGTAATTAAAAATTATATTAAATTATCAACTACTTATGAAAAAAATTAATATTTTAAATATAAATTATAGGTAAAAACGTAAATTATACAGAAAAATGTGGTAAAAGAAAAATTAAAATATGAAATAACTAAAAACTAACTATTAAAACATATATAAAAATTAAATATAAATAATAAAGTAAATTTCATAGATTTTTTTTCCTTATATTATAATATAATAGATTTTGTAATCTTTTTCGAGTCATGTTTGTTTGCAGTCCATAATAAGAAATTTTGGACCAATTAATATATGTGAACTTTCTTTTAGATATTATGATATTATTTTTTAGACAGAATTCAGATATAGACAATCGAATTTTGAGCTTTTAGTGGTTGAACCATCAATCAAAATTTAATTCCTGGGAAACGAATTTCAAGCTAGGATTTATTTATTTTTTGTTTGCGTTTTGATTTTAAAAATAATGGATCAAGATTTAATGTAAAAGTTAAGTGTGTAGGATATAATTATTTATATAAGTGAAATATTGGATAAATAAAATTTTATAATTAGATATATTTTAAGGAGATTTAAATTACCAAAATATGTAAATAAAAAAAATTGTGAAAAAGAAAAGAAAGAACTTTAAGAAAGTAATGGAAAGTGGGTGATATAATTGAATTTATATGGTTTTAAAAAGTAAATTAATTTAAAAAAAATAAGTGTATTGTAATGTATTCATTTAGAGAAATAAAGAAATAATTATTTACGTGAAGACAGTTTTTAATAAAATTCAAATAAAAATATGTAAATAAGAAAAATTAATGAAGAGGAAAAAATTGAATGAAAAGAGTTTGATATAATTGAAATGTGTAAGGAGTTAGTAAATGTGCTCGCTGGGATAAAATTTCTAGTCCATATTCTTCTCCATAGTCCCCACTTTCTTGACTCCAAAATTCTATCTTTTTAATCAAATTAAATTGTAATATTTTTTAAGTCTTTTATGTTTTTGTCGTTCCAAAAACCTTCATGGTGATATTGTCTCTCTTTATCCATTAAGAATTAAGATCTCCATTTTTTTCTCTCTTAGAAGATATATAGGCTTCCATCTTCCATGTATATAAGTTTGGGAGCATCATTAATGTAGGAGGATGGATCACTCTAACATTAAACATCAGAATTGTTGGATGATATGTAAAACCTTTGTAAGAATAATGAATTTGAAGGATCTATAGATGAGAAGTATCATGTTAGAATTAAGGAATTACCAGCTGGTATAATTTGGAATACCATTACAAAGATATTGATTTAAAGTTGCTTTAAAAGATATTGATTTTACTCATTAAAAGTAAATCTTATCACTATATAAAAGAGTTATGTAGACATTAATTTAAAGGGTTGAAGAAATTAATTGCTTTGGGATGTGTCTGTCACTAGTTCCCTTGAGAAATTTTCATGTGCACCAAACTTGGGCAAAGTGAAGAAATGCTTTGGAAAGTAAAAGCATGCAAGATTCGTGGCATCTTGTCACCAATCACACTATTTTTTTATAACTTTGAATGCGTTATAAGTTCACCAGATCCATATGCTAATTCAAATTTCAAAAGTTTCTTCTGAGTCGTAGGTATTATACATACACAAATAATTATGCAAGACCAAGACATGATGTTATATTTTTCTTTCTAGACTTAGAGTTAATGTTAAACATCATTGTTCATGTAAGTATATCATTGCAGTGACCTTTTGTTACCCTTGTGGTAGTAAACACCAACTCTGCATTTTACATAGATATGAATGTAGTAGAACAACTAACATAATAGAAATCATTGACAACTTTCGAGATTCTACTGCTTCTGTGTGTGCATTATAAAATAATGAATTTAATAATATTGGGTTCCTTTGTTGTTGTAATAAATTTAAATTTTAGGGGTTTAATAATAATTTTGTTTAAATCTTATTTTATTAGTTTAAGTCTAATAATATTTAGTTTGATTTTAATAAATATAAAATTGGGATAAGTAGTTTTGATTTTTCATTAATTTAGGTGCAATATTATTTTATTTTGTTGATATAAGATAGAGATAGATTAAGTAGTATTTTTATTGAGTCAGTTATATTTTGTTTTTAGTTTTTATTATTTGTACTTGTCACAAGATCTTATTTACACCTATTTAAAGGGTGTCAAGGCTCAATGAAAATAACCACAATGGATTGAAGAGTACTATATATGGGTCACGTTTTTTTAACAAAGTGGTATCATAGCTTTAAAAAAGGTAGAGAGAGAGGGGAGAATAACGGAATGAGTGTGCCACAACTGACGAGAAAAACCAATCATGACAATTAGTGCCTACAAATGAAGGCGTTGTTGAGATCCCAGAACATTTGGGACATGGTGTAAGACGAGTACAATGAACCCAATGAGGACGAAAATTAGATGGTGGCACAAATGACTACGTTGAAGAAATCATGTGCAAGAGATGGATCAACATTGTATTTTCTCTACAATGTCGTATATGAGTCGGGATTCGAAAAAATAGTGAATGTCGCATCAACAAAGGAAGCTTGAGAGATATTGGAGGATGCGTATAAAGTTGAAAATCGCGTTAGAAAAGTTCGAATACAAGCTCTCAGAGGGGGAGTTTGAACAGTTGAAGATAGCTCAAAGAGCAGTTAACCGAGTACATAACTCGAGTGGAGAAGGTGACCAACTAATTCGACAGGAATGGAGAACAAATGCCACCTAGTCGGGTTGTGGGAAAAATCTTGAGATCCCTAAAAAAAGATTCCAAAAGTATCGTGTGCGCCATCGAAGAATCGAAGGACTTGTCAGTTTTTACAATGGATGAACTTGTTGGGTCAGTAGAAGCCCACAAACAAAGGAGAAGCAGTTGGGATGAACAAGTTGAACCTCTTGATCAAGCACTACAAACAAATTTTGACTCGAATGAAACTCATATTACTCAGAGCTGAGGTCCTAGAGATAGAGGACGAGGAGGTCGATGACGAGGTGGACGTGTCGAAGGTAATTTTGAGGATGATAGTGAAGAGCAAACCGATCAGCAAAATTGGCATGACCGAGGACAAGAAAAAGGTTGAGAAGATCGATCAAGAGTGGACTATTTTAAGTGTGGTAAGCACGAAATGATTGTAGATTGAGGAAGTGCTACAACTGTGGTAAGGTTTGCCACATTGCAAAGTATTGCAAGGTTGAGACAAAGGGGGAGACAAATCTCCTTACTGAAGATGCAGAATAAGAATGTGGAATTTTGTTGATGGCAAAGAGCTCGGATGTAGTGGACATAGAAAGCTCGGTAAGTGATCTCGGTAAATGGTGTGACAAATATGGAGAAGAAACTCAAACAAAAAGATGAAGAGATTCAGCGAATAATTAGACTTCTGGATGAACCTAATGAAATTATGAATAAATAGAGGGCGGAGCTTGAGGAGCTAAAGACGGCTTGACAAGGAGGAGGAACCATCTAGTTTTCTTGAACTAGATGAAAATGGGAAAGAAGAAGATGAAGATGTTGAGAATAACCAAGGTATGGGAAGCTCAGATATTAAGATAACAAAAAATATGATGAATAAAATTTCGGACGAGATGAAAAAGTCGGCCAATGTTGTTGAGAGGTCGGCCAAGATTGTTGAGAAATCGCCTAAAGTCATAAACGAGTTGGTCGAGGTAAATGAAAAGTTGGGTAGAATAAAGAACCAATTGTCCAATGCATTAAAGAGTTCAGTTAAGGTTAAAGACAACACGACCAACATGGAGAAAAATAAAAATCCAAATCACTACAAGAAAATAGTTATTTATCTACATATTATTATATACGGATTTAAATCTGTATATAAAAATCTTATTATATACAGATATTATATACGGATATTAAAAATTGAGTTAGATAAAAAAAAATCCGTATGTAATAGAAAACATCTTTGCCTCTTATTTTCCGTATATAAGATTTGTATCTAATGATTAAAAATTAAAATTAATTTTTTCTTTAACCTAACACTCTCGAAATCACTCGCATTTTCCCCTCTTTCTGGAAATCGCTCGCGTTCTCTTCCTCACAGAACCTCTCACTTGCAGTCTCCCACCGTCAAAATCGCGTTTCTCCCTCTTCCTCCCACAACAACTCACAGAACCCTTCCACTTCCATTTTCCCCTCTCTTGAAATCACTCGCATTTTTTTTCCTCTTCCTCACACAACCTCTCATTTGCACTCTCCCACTGTCAAAATCGCGTTTCTCCCTCTTCCTCCCACAACTCAGAACCCTTCCACTTCAACTCTCACACCGGCATTTCGTTAGTGTGGCTATCACTCACTGCCGTCGTCGTTCACTATCGGCGGTGACTCTTCAGTAAGTTCCTAATCTTCTTCCTTCAAGCCCTAACCTTCTTATCCTAAATTTATCTAATCTAGTGTTTTCTTTCGCAAGGTGCAAATCTTTCTTCCCACTTCCACCCCCAAAATCTAGGGTTTCATCTATCTAACCCTTTTTTCTTTCTTTGGTTTTGCGCTCCAATAATATTTGGTTTCCAATTTGCTCACTTGCTTTTGGTTTTTTCGTGGTCATGTCTTTAATGTGTTTTGATGGTTGTAATTGATTCAAATTTCTGGCTTTTTAGGTTTTCCAGGGTTTAGGAATGGCTATGGGAATGGTTAAATGGAAAGCACATCTATAGTCAACATGGTATAGTTCTTCAATCTTGACTTTCAAAAACTTTTGTCGTTTGTGTTGGAAAAAAACTTGCATACGTTCTTTTCGAGCGAACATTTGGATTTTTTCTTTGTTTTTTCATAAGATTATTTCACTTGTTAAATATTTAACACTAATATGTATTGCTTTCATCTTTAGATCTTTTGAACAAAATTGACTTCTGGGTTCATCTTAGTCTTCTGATATATGTAATCAGAGAAACTAGGTTTGGCTAGATGCTGTTGTTTTGGTAAATCATTGGCACAGTTAATGGAAGTGGCTATTGAAATCAAAGGTTGGGGCATACCACAAGCCTTGGTGGAATTTGTGGTTTACAAATTGCTTATCAAGGAGTATACATATTCTAGACTTTCTGCATCAAGCCTTTGTCATTTAATCAGTCAGACATGCTTAGCCCAGTCTTTGAAATGAATTACACCACCATTTCTTGTTATTCATTGTGTTGTGTGAATATTATAAGGACCATTATTGTGATCATAAAAAAGCTAGAACATTGTGTTTGAACAACCTCAATAGTTGTTTGTACAATTTACTTTGTTTCTTATCAATTGTTCTTTCCTTGAATTTTATTTTAACAATCTTCTTATGATTATTTGGGTAGGTGATAGCAATGAAATGTTGAGGTCCTTAACTATTTTATTGTTAACAATTTTTTCTGCAGAACCTGTGCCTAAAAAGGTTCTTGACTTGATGAATGTTGAAAAGCTTACATGGGGGAATGTGGCCCACCACCTTCAGGCATTGATGATATTGTTCTATTCATAGAGCATACGATAAGGCTGCTATCGTGGAGTAAATGCTGATATAAACTTTAGTTTGGGAGATTATGAGGAGGATTTGAAGCAGGTATTGAACATGGT
Organism: Vigna umbellata; assembly: GCF_029865625.1. Classification (NCBI taxonomy): domain Eukaryota; kingdom Viridiplantae; phylum Streptophyta; class Magnoliopsida; order Fabales; family Fabaceae; genus Vigna; species Vigna umbellata. The sequence continues at coordinate 17,908,636 of NC_142169.1, read as the reverse complement.
AGGCTATCAATTTTATTTGATTTTTCTGTCAGTTTAATTCATGATTTGATTGAGTTGCAGATGAGAATTTTGACAAAGGAAGAGTTTGTGCTTGTTCTTCATCGACAAATCAGTGAAATATTGAGGAGAAACGCAACTCAGATAAGTGCTTTAGCTCTTCACAAAGGTGGTCAAGGAGAACAAAGTATAAGACCATTTATTAGCAAGACGTGAGAACTTCTATTTCAAGCATTATACCTTATTCAAATTTAAACTTTAACTTTAGTTCATTATATTCTTAGTTTCTCATCTTAGTTAATCTGGTTTTATATATGAAATCTGTGCAAGTTATCAAACACTATTATCTAAAAGTTTTTATATAAAAATCAAGTAGATCTACAATTACTTATTTTTTATCCTACCATGATAAGGTTTCATGAATTTGTGTGCCAACTGACAAGGTTATCCAAACATAAAGGTCTGCAATAGTCATTTATTAGGATACTGAATGTATTGTCCTTATATGAATGAAATTGTGTGGAGTAATAAGGAGTTTAATCCAAAAGGGTTCTTCATTTTGTATTTTCTGTGTCGATTTTATACTAAGTCTTCTGTCAAGTATGATGAAGAAAAAGTGGAGAGCAATTTTGGAGAACATTGATTCATGAAAGTTGACTTTAAATTTAAGCATGCACTTGCCATAATCTTGATTTGAGTATGGGGATTTCTCCTGGGGATTTGAGTCTCGGGATTTACCTAAATCAATATGTTGTTTAGTTTATGTTGTGCCATGCTATATTGATTTCTTATGTTACAATTATGCCATCTTTTGGTTAGTTAGTATTATGAATCTAAAATAATTTTGCTGTGCTAGACAAAGATAAAGTTCTAGCTTCTGCTAAGAACCCATCATCATAAATAACCCTTAAAGAGATAAATACACGCCGTCTTCAATGCTTCAGTCATTCACTAATTTCAAGAAAAGTCAATAAACTTATTTTCAATTTAACTTCTTTTCTATCTTCTTTTTTATCCTTATCACTATTTCTAGTATTTTGACAAAAAAAGTTTGTTCTTTAGGTTTTAAATTTGAAGATAATATACCTTTTTAATTATATATTTTATTTAATTAATGTGGAGAGAAAAAGATTAATGTTATTGGGTGCTTTTTTTGCAGGTGGAAATGCTGAGAAGGACCATGCTTGTTAGGAGAGATTTAAGGACATGGACTTCCGAAGAAGTGTTTTTAAAGTAGACAGAAACAACCCAGTTTAGATGTGGCTACAAAAACTGCTACGACACTTGCAATTGTGCCTTCATAGTAATAGGTTCTATATTCTGGTTTTACAAGAAGACGTTGCCCCTCCTATTGTCAATCATAGTTATTCACTCATTTTATTGAAAGTTGAAACTAATGACAATAACCTTATATAATATTATATTGTATTTATAAGTTTCTTTGTTTGTTTTAAGGCTCGTAGTTCTATTGTCAATCATAATTATTCACTCATTTTATTGAAAGTTGAAACTAATGACAATATACTTATATAATATTATATTGTATTTATAAGTTTTTTGTTTTAAGGCTCCCTGATCTTTACAAATAAAGGAATTATTTTTTTTTCTCTATCCATATGTTACATACAGATTTATCCGTATGTAATTACATATGTAATTATATATGTACTTATATACGGATATTATATACGGATTTATCCGTATATAATTTATATACGGATAAATCCGTATATAACTTAGCTACGAGTATATTATATACGGATTTTTTTCCGTATGTATTTCGTATGTAATTAATCATTATATACGGATTTTGAATGTTACATACGGATTTTAGCAGTATGTAATTCCAATTTTTCTTGTAGTGAATATGGTTAAAGGAAGCAAGCTTGATGTGGGATGATGCACATGAAAATTCGATTAAAGGATTAAGATTTTAAGTTTATGGGGAAGTTTTGTTGGGATAAACTTAAATTTTAGGGGTTTATGAATAATTTTGTTTAAATCTTATTTTCTTAGTATGCATTTAATAATATTTAGTTTGATTTTGATAGATATAAAATTGGGATAAAGAGTTTTTAGTTTCCATTAATTTAGGTACGGTATATTTTGATTATATAAGATAGAGATAGATTAAGTAATTGTTTTTATTTTGAGTCAATTATATTTTGTTTTTAGTTTTTATTATTTGTATTTGGCCCAAAGTTTTATTTACATCTATTTAAAGGGTGCCAATGTTAAATGAAAATAAACACAATGAATTGAAGAGTATCATAATAGTTTGGGTCACATTTTTTTAACATCCTTTTCCTTGATTGCAGGTAGATGTAAAGAATAAACCAATAGTTTCGCTAAGATTAAAATTAGAAGGGAGAAGAAGCAATTGGTTGGTCGTTCACATGCAAATTTATCTTCTCTTCCCAAGTTCAAAAAAATATGTGAGTTTGTAGGTTGGCTCGCCCCGACCATCTTCGGCTTGTTTGTGTGGGTTACATGTTATACGGGATGGGCCAAAACATGCCAATGGGCTCAAAAGTTCAGTCTGTGCCACACTTTTTCTTGTGGTCCTTCATTGCCACCCCCTACTACCTCTACACCTGCTTGTTTTGATTAGGGCTGGACAAAAATAACTGATTTGTACTGCACTATAATTAATTGTACTATATTATACTTAAAAAAAACTGATCCATTTTTACTAAAAGTTCAGTATACTATTTTATGATTTAGTTTTTAAAAAACTGAACTTATAACAGTTTCAGTTCAGTTAACTTTGAGAATTGTATATACTCTTTCTTCTTCTTTAGTTTCCGTTCAACTGTTTCGTCTTGCCAAGAAAACGTTATTTAATAATAAAATATTAATAAAAGAAACCGTTTACATAAAAAATTAATAATGAATTTTTTAAGACAAATTTTTTATCACAAATTTTTATATTTTTTTTATCAATAAACATATATTACTTTTTAAATAATATTATTTTAAGTAATAAAAGTAAAATATATTTTTTTAAATTTAAATTTATTAAATGATTAAGTAATAGAAATCATAAAAGAAAAAAAGACTGTGTAAAAAAATAATACTTTAAATATATTATATTCTTTAACATATTATTAAATATGTAAAAATATGTTAAAAAAACTTTTAATCATATTAAAATGTGTGTAAATGCACACACTAAAATAACTATTTATTTTAAAAATCAACTTACTTTAAAATAAATATCAATATTATTATTTTTAAATGATATTATTTTACAGACTAAAACTAAAATATATTTTTTAACGTTAAATTTATTAAATGACTATATAATGAAATATCATAAAAAAATAGTAATATAGCAAAAATAATTAATATTAGAGAAATATCAAATGACAAAAAAATTAACATAAGAGTAACTTTTCTAGTATCATCTTTTATTATATTATAATAATTAATAAATATTAGTTTAATTTTTACATAATAAAATATAAATAATAAATAATTGATTAATAAAACAATTTTATGAGGCAACAAAATAAATATAAATAAAAAATTATTTTAAAATAAAATAAGTAGATAAAATAAATTATACACACATATAAAACAAAAAAAATATAAATAAAAAATTAAAAAAATAAATATAAAAGTAAAATAATATTCATGACAAAATAAATATAAATAAAAAATAAAAAATAAAATAAAATAAAATAAAGAAAAAATAAAATAATTTCCATACACATATAATAATAAAAGAAATATAAATAAAATAGAAAATAATAATATCAAATAATTAAAAAGTTAATTTGTAAGACACTTATGAATAAAATAAAATAAAAATTAAAATAAATTTCAATTAAAAAGAACATGTATTGTTATATTATTCAGTTTAAAAACTAGTATAATTCAGTTTAAAAATAGTACAATTCAGTTTAAAATTAATAAAGGTAGTAGTTGAGTTCAGTTTATATTGTAGTTTAGTACAATTTAGTATAATTCAGTTCCGTCCAGTTTGATAAAACAAAAAACAGTTCAGTTTGTCTGAACCGTTTTACAGTTGAGTTTAGACAAATTAGTTTTTAATTCATTACATATTTTAGTAGTACAGTGCAGTTGAGTTCTATTTGCCCATCCCTAGTCCTTCATGAGCACTTCCTAGTCTCTTTACAATTGATTATATACGGAGACTTTCTTTTGATACCAAGAATGAGACCTTGAGTCCAAGTCATTGCATTTCCATTACCCTCTCATTTGGTCTTATGCATTCTTCCACTACTCCTCCATGTTAATTATGTCGTAACCTTACATTTTTTTTTCTTCTTCATTCTCTATTTTGATAGTTTTTCTAAGGTTTGCTTGTTAACATATCTTTCTAATGCTCCTCTATATGTTTTTTTAGTATATAGATTTTTACTTTTCTTTCCATAAATTAATTTGCAACATGCAATCTGAAACTATTAGTGTGAATTGTAATGTTGATGATATTATAAATAATGAAAAAAGTAATGAATCATCTTCAATTAATAATGAAGATAATGATGTTTAAAAAGAGAGAAGAAAGTTAAGACTTGTATATCAGAAGTTTGGAAATATTTTTATAAGATTGGTGTGAAAGATGTCAAAGAGAAGGCCAAATGTGTGGTCAAGATATAATTGGTAGATCTAAAGTAAGTACTTCAAAATTCTTGTGTCATTTGAAAAAAAAAGTGTCATGTTAGCCTAAAGTACAAAGACGTAAGAAGAATGATAATTAACAATACCGAAAATTTATGGAGTAGGAAACTTGATCATAAATATGTTTGTGAGATTATGACAAAGAACTATCATCAAACATGGTTTGCCATTTTATTTTTTTAATATAAATGGATTAGGGAATTTTTTTTACATATTTGTATCAAGATGTAAAACATGTGATTAGAAATATAGTTATGTTTAATTTGTGGCAATTTCATCTTGAAATAATGGAGAAAATCAAAACTCATATTGCATTAATGTCATAACTGAATTTTTTTTACTTTGTTGGAATGTTTGTACTCAAGAGGAATATATTTGTTTAAGAACATACTTTGTTGATAATAATCAGAAATTGAATAGTAAGATTTTTTTTTTATAATGAACCTCCGTGTTATGGTTTAGCAAATAAAGTGTTTGAATGTTTAGATGAGTGAGAAATTGACAAGAAAAGATTTTCTATAATTTTTTACAGTGTTAGTACTAATAATCATATGCAACAAATTTTATGTGATCAATTAAGGTTACAAAATAGCTTATTTGGTGATGGTGAATTTTTGTCATTGAGGTGTTGTGCTCATATCTTAAATCTTATAGATCAAGAGGCTTTGAAAGTGGTTGAAGTTGCTTTAAGAAAAATTAGAAAAAGCATTAAATGTGTAAAAGGATTTCAGGCAAGAAAAATAGCATTAACTAGATGTGTTGTTCAAGTGAAAGGTATTAATACTAAGGTGGACTTAAGGTTAGATTTACCAACTAGACCAAATTTTATTTTTCTTATGCTTGAAAGTGATCTTAAGCATTGTTGCACTTTTGGAAGTTTCACTATATGTGGAAGAAATTTAAACATTATCTAGTGAAAAAGATCTTGAGGAAATATGAAATTTTAAGGTCATTTTATAAAATAACCAATTTGATTTTAGAAACATCTTATTCAACCTCTAATTATTACTTCATGTAAGTATGGAAAATTAAATGGTTGTTAAGGGATACACTCAAAAGTGATGACCCATTAATAAAAGACATGACAAAACGGATTATGGAAAAGTTTAACAAAAGTATTGGAGTAAATATAATACTACTCTTTTAATTGCTATGATTCTTTATCCTCGGATAATCCTTGAAAGCACTTTGATTTTACTACATAAAGCTTGATTCATCCACTTGTGATGAAAAATTTAATCATATAAAGACAACATGTAAAAACTCTTTGAAAGATATATGAATGTAAGGTCAAACTCCTCTTAAGCATCAAGATCTCAACTTTCTTGTTTAGGAGAAAAATATTTCAACATAGAAAAGAACTAAGAGATTGATTCATAGTCATCATTCCTATTTATTGTTATTATTTACTATTATATAATTGTTATTAATCACTTTTTATGTTTGCTATAGGAATGTATCAATTATGCGAGTCAAAATGTTAATGTAATTAACAAGTTTGAGTTAGATTTGTATTTAATTGAAACATCACTTGAACCAAAATATTTTTTCCAAATTAGATGTTTTTAGCTATTGGAAGGATTACCAACTTAATCTTTGTAGATTTGACATTTCAACATTCCAATATCTAAGTGTTGCTATTTAGCTGTTGGTCATATTAATTTTTTCCTAACAATGTTCAAGTACTAATTTTAACTCAAATTGATTAATAGCTTAAAAATATTGTTAATTTCACTTATATTACATTCTAATATTTTCTTGATATCATACTTTTAAATTATGTTATTTGCTAATAATTTGTTTTTGTTTTTAAATATGAAGATAATGAAGATGTTTAAAAGAAAATATTGTAGATTTTTCAATCCATGACTCTACTATTATTCATGGACAACAGTTCTAGTTAAGGATATGTTGGCTTTTTTAAAATTGATTTTTTGGAAACTAACGCATTGTTCGTTTGAACAGATTTTACTGTTCAGAAACGAATGCGAGTGACGATTTGAGAATCCAGTCGTGTTCGGATGAGAGAAAACACGAGGAAATGCGAGTGATGATTTGCGGGATACCATGTTTTTTCATCACCCACAACTTTGAAGACAAGAGATTTTCAGTGTATTGGTAAGATCGTTTTTTTATATCTAATTGTTTAATGTACTGTATATGATTTATATCTGTTCATCAAAGACCAGAGAAATCAACATTCATTATTTCTTATTACTTGTGATGTTTGCTCATTTATATGTTCAGGATCTGTAAGGATGCCAGCATCTCTTTGCGGTGTTGTTGGTCTAAAACCAACTTTTGCACGTATACCACATGATGGGTAGGTATTCATATTTGTTTTATCATCTTTAAATACTTTAAGGATTATAATGTAATAACTTAGGAGAATGATCTTCTGCTATATTCAGAGTTCTTCCCCTGAATTGGACAGTTGGAATGGTTGGAATACTAGCAGGCACAGTTGAGGATGCATTGATTGTGTTAGTACTCCTTTCTATGATATTCTTTCTACAAGGAAATTTTAAGATTGGTTTTTCAACATCTACTGTTTCATTGTTTATAGTTATGCAGCTATCAGTGGTGAAATTCCATATCAGAAGATTTTCAGTGTATTGGTAAGATCGTTTTTCAAATTAATGATTTTTTACCATCGATTACTCTGTCCATGTTTATAATATCACATGATTCTGATTAGATATGCACTTTCAAGTTCTAAATTTCTAATATCTTTGAATTTCTTATTATTTAATCTTCATACCAGATTAGCAAAATACGGAAAGGTTAGATAGAGTCCTTTTGGCAGCTACAAATATCTGCATTATGATTATAAAAATTTTAGAAATAGGTTAACATCATGTTGTTTAACCACTACTTCCATCAATTAGTGGTTTGATGATTGCAGCAATGAAGTCAGAATATGATGCTCCAAAACTTTGCTCAAGCTTCAGGATCATTACAATTGGAAGGTACTGAAAAATATAAAAATGCTAACGGTGACCACTGATATATTAGCATGGTTTCTGCTTTCCCCACATAAACAAAATCGTATCTTATTTGATGTGAATTTGGAAGAAGCCATCTTTTTAAGGCAGAAATTTCTTAAAGCACTTATAATACTGTTACTGAACCCATAATTGAGAAACAACACATGCTAACTTTCTGTCTCAAACATGCAAGATCATAGATACCAGAGATAGAAGCAATGCGCCTGGCTCACTATATAACAATCGAATCTGAGTCTTCCACTGCACTTAATTCATTTAAACAAAAGTATGCAATCTTATAATCTTTTTACCTTCCTCCATTATTCTCTAGCTTGAAAAGTATTGTTGCTGATATCAGCAAATTACTACCAAAGGAATTTTGCAGAATTAGGATGGGATGTAAGAGTAGCACAAAGCATCTATGGTGCTTTCAGCGGCATGGAATATCTTAAAGCTCAACAAATGAGGTAAGATATGAAAAATTAAGCCAATAAATTATGCTAATTAATAAAATTACTATTTTTTGAACACACTCTTCACTCTTAACAAAAAATTAAAATTTATTAGAACATCCTGTTTGCAAATTACTTCTGCATTATAATTTTTTTCCTAAATTCATTTTACTTCTAAAAATTATAATTTTTTTAATAAATTCATTTTACTAAATTATAATTTTTTTACTTTTAAAAAATTAATTTTAATTATTATTTTTAATTTTTTACTCTTTATAAACATTTTTTCAATTAAATATAACATTAACAAATAACATTTTATATTACTAGGGACATTTTGGTAATCATTAATTTCTACCAATTAAACAAATTTTTTAAATATGTCCCATCAATCAAATTCTATACTAATTCTCACAAACTTTACCTCCAAATCTACTCTCAATTACCCACAAATCCACTCAAAAAAATAACAAGGCTTAATACCTTATTTTGTCCTCAATTTCGCTCAAAAATGTCAAATTAGTCCCTCCTTTAAAAGATGCGTCAATTACGTCCTCATTTAATAAAATTTGCATCAATGAAATCCCTTCCGTTAAATCCGTACAAACGGCGTTAATTAAATCCGTAGAAGAGAGAGAAAAATAATTAAGGTCGTTTGTACAGATTTAACGGAAAGGATTTCATTAACATGTAAATTTTATTAAGTGAGGACATAATTGACACATTTTTTAAAGGATGTACTAATTTGACATTTTCGAGCAAAACTGGAGACAAAATAGGGTATTAAGCCTAACAAAAATATTACCCTGAAATCCACTCAAATTCATTCAAATCATCCTCCCAACTTACCTCAAAGAACAAAGCCTAAGAGATGTGCTGAATTGTAGTCACCTATTATGAATTTGAAGTCAAAAATAGGTTCAGCCCGGAGAGACCAGTAAAATTACTATTAGACACTTTTTATTTTTTTACTTTTCCCCTTTTTTCCACCACAACCTCACCTGCATAATCTAATCTTTAAAGTGAAAAGTCTCATTTATTTCTAGTAATTGATCATCATCAGTTAAATTTTCCACATAGAAGCTTACATGAAATACATAAGCCGTTCAAATTTAGGCACTGATGATATGGCTTCTATGGCTGTGCCAAGAGGCCATGCTGTTTCCACAAGAGCATCTTCATATTCAATTTTATCAGCCAGTGTAAACTCTTGCTCAGGATCTAGGCCTGGAAACAAACAAACACGTAATATTAATAACAAAATGAAAATAATAACCAACTTGTATGAACCTGAACTTGATCATACAGTGGAAAACCTACCAAATCCATCAACCAGCAACGCATACATGTACGTAATGTCTATGCACACAAACGGAACTCTTTCTTCAGAAAGAAGTGGATAACTGGATTTGGCATCTTCAAATGTTTTTCCACAAGCTCCCTTAACCAAGTTTTCAAGATCCACAGGACGAACAATGGCATTGGGAGATTTTGGATCAACGATACCAACCTATAAAACGAACAACGAAATTACTATCACTGTAGCCTGAGAAAGAAATCCAAATCAGAAACTCATGCTAAAATAATGCTCATACGTCTCTGGACAGATAATAGAACGATGAAGTAGCATAAATATTTCTTTGTCCACTTCCTCTTCCACCGTCCCATACCCCACCAAATGAGCAATTGTGATGAGAACATGGCGCCTTCAGCTTGAGAGCCTCAAGGACTATCTCTCTGCATGCATCATAACTGGGCCCTGACTTTGGAGGGTACACTGCATACTCCACTTCTGAATATGTATAGCTTCCTATAAACAATAACAAACTCACCTGTTATTTCCATCTCTCAACGTATCATCAAGAAGTGAATGCCACAAAGCAATGACTTTGTTTACCTTCGTATCCAGCCAAAATGCAAGGGTTAGCAGAGCCATCAGTGACCTTCAAAACCTCTGCACGAAATGCTTCTGTACCATAGCGCAAGTAACTGAAACACAAATTATGGTGTTTAACTAAATATTCATATTAAGAAAATCTCACGATACACAGATATTTTTCTAAAATTGAGTCTGCTGTGTTATAATTAAAAGACTTTAAATAGTTGTGTCTCTTACAATATTATAAAAATATAAATAAAACCTGAAAATAAAATATCAACTATTTTAAAAAAAAATCTATTTATTCTATCATAAAATAATATTATACTTAGATAAACAGAAAATCATATTATCTATTCCTATTTTATCTCTATCAAAATCAAACTAAATATTACTATATCTAAAAATTAATAAATAAAATTGAAATAAAATTATTAATAAAATCCTAAAATTTAATTTTATCGTAACAATTTATTCTGAAATGAAGTGAATCCAAACTTGTCTCGTGTGTGGGGGGAGAATAAGAAACGAAACCTGTGAACATAGAGGTCGTAATTTTTGCCCTTCGCATATAGCTTCTTTATGTAAGGATCCTCTCCTTGAGGTAGTAATGGGGCATTTTTGGCTGCGTTCCTTGAGACAGCATATGCCATTTGAACTGATCCTCCTCCAAGATCAACCACTCCCACAGTCTTTGAAAACCTTTTTCCCAGCCTCCGCAGTAGATAATTCACAGCCAACTACCACTCATAAAAGTTGCAACGTAAGTCACAAAATTATAATACTGGTATCAAAATTATTTCCCAAAAATTGCGTCCAGACATCACACTGACAAATTATTCATCCATCCATATGATAAAAAACATTATACTATAAATCTAAAATAATGTGATGAGTTTAATTTACAACAAAATAATTTAATTTTTTTTTAATATTTTACTTAATTTTAAATGATGTTTTGATATTTATAAATAAATTATATATATATATATATATATATATATATTAAATAATAGTCTATTATAATAATAATTAATAAAATCACACATAATTTTTTGAAAATTCAATATATTTATTTTGTTTATTTCAAAGTGAAATAAAGATTTTTTCGAAAATAATTAACTCAATATCAATTCATAATCCCAATAATTCTTTCAAATTAATCCGTCATCCAAATAATTCATATACAGTACATTAAACAATTAGATATAAATTTTAAAATACTAAATTGCACATAAAATATAAATTTATATTTTAACCTTTGTTCTCCTTTTACTTAGAGAAAGCTTCTTTAGCTATATGTTAAACGGATTGCACTTATTCTAATATATTCTTTTTGCTTAAAAGAAAAAAAAGTGAAATAAAAGGGCTAAAGTTATGAATAGTAAAGAAATCTCTTATCCATACCCACAGATAAGAACCTTCTCGGGTTCCTTCAATTATAGCTACTGCATCATCTGATTGAAGGTTCAGAGTACTTCTGTTCTTGAACAAATTCCTAACCTGAAAGATAGCAAAACGAAAACACAAGAAGTTGAAAAGTCATGGTTAGCAAAATGAGAAAACGCTTGCAAAATGGTTAGCAAGAAGTTGAAGGCTCTGGTAATTAGTTACCGCTTGCAATATGTTTTCAGCAGCATTCCCTTCCAAAAGTCTCAAACCTGCGGTTGCCTGCATCATTAACAAAATGAAAAGACATTATGTGGAAAACGTTGTTCAGATTTTCGACCAAACGTTGTATTCATGTTATAGAGAAGAGAAAGACCCACGCCAAGCATAAGGGGTGTCTTGGGGTGCAGGTCCTCAGGGACAACATTTTCAGCTGCCTCTAAAAGTGGAATCAAAGATTGGGCAGCTTTTTCAGGATGATCCGCATATGAACTCAAACCGGGTGTGACCTACAGCACAAGAACGAAAGTAAGGTTTTACAAAACCAAAGAGATAGATGAGAACAATTATGAAGCAAAAATTAGCAGGCCAAATGACGTACCCTTGCGAGAAATTCAAGATTATTGCCAATGCGAAGGAGATCTAAGTTCTGGTCGAAATGGAAAACGTGCACTCGAGTTCCAGTGCTACCAGCATCAAAAATCACAGCATAAGAGGAAAGGTTTTCTTCTTCTTTGAGGAATACTTTCCGATTAGATAGAAGGTTGTTCCCAAGATATTCGGAGGAAGAGAATGTAGGCAGTAACAAAAGGAAGAAACTAAAGAAAAATTGAAACCCCATTCTCAAATGACTCTCACCTACCAATACAAAATTAACATGTGCCTCCTATCTAAAGAGGGAGATGATATGTACTTTATCAGATATCAAAAATTAAATTTAATATATAATACTTCAATAAATTTTCTTTTTGTTTAATAATATTACAAGAAAGTTGTAAATTATTTATCAATTATTGCCCGTTTGTCGAATGTGGATATTAGTCACGGATAAAAGATGTTCAAATAAGATCTCAAAACTTGAATGAAGTCATTAAATGAAAAATCTAATTATTGATTGAGTCTTTGCATAATCAATGTGAATGTATCGTTGATTATTTTGTCTCCTCATATAGTAAAGGTTCTTACAGTACTTTATTGATTTTGGTGGTGAGGAAGTAATTATGTCGCTGATATTGGTAACAATAATAATTAAAGCTTGAAATGTTTATGCACCGTGTACATTATCATATTCTTCAAAACCCATGCATGCTCCCTCCCTCTTCATCATTCTCCTCTTCTTATGGTTATCTAAACTGAAAATTGTAGTCCTCATATAATTAATATTACATGAATATGAATGGATATAATCCTTTAATAATAAAAAATATGTGAATAAATATTATTTATTGAAGATAAAAATATATTAATAAAGTATTTGTTAATAAAATTTATCGAGAGATACAGGTAAGTATCGATACTATGACTAATATTTGTTGATAAAATGAATATTTGAATTTTCTTTTTTCTATTCTTTCTACATCTTTTTTTTCCTTGTCATCGTTCTATCATCGGGTCATGTGAAAACATTGAAGGAATGCAATGTGAAAACATCATCTAATGACTCATTTACATTTTGTGAAGCTTGTCAATTTAGAAAATTACATGTGTTGCCGTTAAAAAAACTCTTCCTCACATGATAAGGAAATGATAAGGAAATTTTATATTTGATTCATACTAATATTTGGGGTCTTGCCCCAATTTTTTCCTCCATCTCAATTCAAATATTATGTTTATTTTATTGATGATTTTCATAGGTTCACATGATTCCATTAAAACAAAAATTAGAAACTATACATGCCTTCAATCATTTCAAAGCTATGGTTGAAAACTAGTTTAACACCAAAATTAAAGTCGTTCAGTATGAGGGAGGTGGTGAATATAAACCTTTCCAAATGATTACTTAAAAATCTCGAATTATTTTTGTTAAAAAAGGAGTGCTTAGTTTCTCACACCAAAAGGGTTGAGCTCGGGATTGGGCCATGATTAAGGCCCTGCTAATCCTAGACCCATGACCAAAACTATAAATACAAGTCAAAGGTAAGAGATAGGCAGATTCATTAATTACACATTTATTGTGGTACTAAAACAACGATCGGACCTTTTACTGACTTAAGCATTGGAGCACCTTTAACAGGTACCCTCCCAGACGCATGGGACGAACGGACAGAGACTAGCGATCGTGAAGAGACCGGACGGACATGACTAAGAGCCCACGGATTTAGGTGACTCAACCCCATACAGGAACATTTTTAATTATATTTTTATTAATATGTTTCTGTCTTTTGAATTTTCAAATTTATTTTTTATAGTTTTTAGTTTATATAAAAAAGAGAAAGTAGATAAAAGAGAGAGTTGATTTAAAGTTGAATTAAGTTTTAAATTTTTTACAAATTTAGATATTTTAGTTGAATTTTTATTAATTTTTCTATTTGTTTTTAGTTTTTTTAATATTTTTTAATTAAATATTTATTGGACTTTCAATTTTTTTATATTTTTTAATTCAGTTTTTACTGTTTTATTTATGTTAACTGAGTAAGGTAATTTTTAATTTTAATAAAATAATATTGCAAACAAAAAGTGACTTTTCTTGCCTTAGTATTTTTTATATTAATTATAATACTTCACGTTTTTAATATTTGGAGAAAAGAAATGAGATAACAGTTGAAAAATGATAACTTTTTTACACATTAATTTTTTATATTTATTTGGCACTATTTTTTTTTCTTTTTATTGTATTTTAAATTATAAAAAAATTACTTTTTTTAAATTATTTTATCTTGTTAAGACCGTCAAATGAATGTAAATGTTTTCACTCATATAAGATTAGATTCATGTAATCCAATTAAAAAAATTTCAACAAATAAAAAAATATTAATAGACTGTCAATTAAAATTATATAAATATTTATGAGAGTTGAAGTTTAATTAAGTTAAATTTTAATTATATTTAGGATTTGAGTACTTATTTGTTAGAAGGATTTATAATTGTAGTTTTATTTTTGTAAAAGTTATACTACAACGTGATTTCTGGCCTTTTATAATACAGTTAATGTAGAGCTGTCAAAACGGGCCACCCGACCCGACCCGATCCGGCCCAGTTTACCACGGGTTGGTCACTTAGTGAGCCAACCCAACCCGGTTCATTTATTGCAAACTGGGTATGCTCACTGGTACACTTAATTACAATGTTTTTAAAATAAAAAATATTGCAAACTTTCTAATATTCAAATCTAAACAAATTTCACTCCCAAATTTCACTCTCCCAACATGGGTTTTTAATTAATTTTGAAAATAAGGAACTTAAATAATTTTTTCAAGCAAAAAAAATAATAATAAATATTTTTTATAAAATTAAAATTAAATTTTAATAAAATAAAATTAGGTAGGTGGGCCAATCCGGCCCACCACGGGTTCAATCCGCATGAGCCGGGTTTAAATAAATCTGATTGAAATCTGATCCGCATAAAAAAGTACAATTTTTTGAAACCCAACCCGGCTCAAATCTGTGTGAGTTGAATTGACCATTGGGTTGTAACCCATTTTGACAGCTCTAAGTGAATGTAGCCTTCAAAAAAGTTCAAAATTCTTTAAATTAGGATGGAATTAGAGTGATGAATTTAATCTCTTTTTTTCTTTATAAATATAAAAGTTTAATTTTTAAATAACCATTTTACCTCTAAAGATGTTACGAAATCATTTTCCATTCATTTCTTTATGAAAATAGTATCGTCTAGGAAGAGTTTCTTTTCACATACCCTATTAATTGTATCTTAAAATCACATTATTATTTAAAAATACGTTTCGCTATTTTTTTTTTCTAAGGTGTTTTCAAATTTTGTAATGATTGAAAAAAATAGTTATATGTAGTTAGGAATAATTTTTCACATTTATGTAAAGCATAACTTATCCACTACGTTGTAGTGTAGGGACATAAAAATTGTAAGAAACTTTAATGAAATTAACAAAACGATTGCCGGAAAGAGAACATAGATGCTCAGATAATTTTTATTAACATTTTAATAAATATAGAAATATATATTCCATTTTTACTTGTTTAAGAATAAAATCAGAGAATTAGCTCCTTAAAAAATTATACTTATCACTTTTTTCAGGTAAAATTATGGTTAGGTTTGTAAAGTTCAACGACTTCTATCTTTTAATCTGATAGTTAAGAAGTATTCTTTCTAATCCTTAAATATATTTAATATGCTTTTAGTTTCTAAAATTTTAGACACTGAATATTAAAGAAAATTAAACAAAGTACGTAAAAAAAACTATAAGAGGTTAAAATTATCTTTGTAGAGATTAAAGGGGGGAAATTTATATAAGGGCTAAAATAAAGTAAAATATATAGAATTAAGATGAGTAATTAATTTCTTTAATCAGTTCCCTTTTCTTTCTTGCTTTTGTTTTTTTCTATATTTTTATTCCACTTACTTGGAATACCATGTGGGAAGAAAGGTACTTTCTTTATTATTTTATGGTGGAGTTGTTGAAAATGTTTGATCACGCTTTAAGGAAAATAATTTCATAAATTAATTTAATCCCAATAAAGTAAGTGTGCAGCTGTATTTTCCTATAAAAAATATATACTTTTACAATATTCTATTGATCGGTATTATTATAATATCACGTGGAATTCGTGCATTTTCATTTTGCTGCTAAAACGGGATTCAGGATCAAAGACCAAAAATTAACATTCGAATCTGATATGAAATTAATAAAGAGAGCTCGTCAAAGTAGACATGTTAGTTATTTCATGAATCGTTTTCACACTAAACAAAAAATCGATTTACTGACACAACATATTAGGTGATAAATATTAAAATTCATTAGTACACTAGTAAAAAATTGGGTTTTTACAGCGCACATTATGCCACGGTTCACCGGAAACCGCAGCATAATGGTGCGCGGTGGCAGTTTTGTAAATAAATCGAACTCATATGTCGCGGTTCAGCAGGGAACCGCGGCATATACACCGGTCAACAATCCCCTTTGACGCCACGTGTGAATAAAAAATTAAATCACAGAGTATATGCCGCGGTTGTCCAGAGAACCGCGGCATATACCGATGTCAATTTATTACAGGGGCTGACTGAGTCAGAGAATTTAAAAAGTTACAAGAGTATATGCCGCGGTTGCTCTGCCAAACCGCGGTATATACCGTAGTAACTTCTCAACTTCTCTGCCAGTCAGAGAATTTCAGAAGTTACAGGGGTATATGTCGCGGTTTCGCAGAGCAACCGCGGCATATACCCCTATCATCTACTGAAATTCCCCAAAAGGCAGTTGGGGAGACAGTCGTGTTCAGCACGTTACAGGGGTATATGCCGCGGTTCTACTAGCAACCGCGACATATTCTCCTTACTGAAATTAATTTAAAATGAATTTGAAATATTTTGACGTATATACCGCGGTTGCCCGCTGAACCGCGACATATAGTTTAAAAATAATTTCAAAAATGCCATTTAGGATAATTTTTTTAATCAGTATATGCCGCGGTTGGGGATGAAACCACGGCATATACCCATATTATACCGCGGTTAAGTAGGGAACCGCGGTAGATTCCCCCGTTCAGAGTTAAAAATTAAAACTTGGAACAGTGTCGTCTTCTTCCCGTAAGCTCTCTGTTTCGCGTTTTTCTTCTCCCTCCGACTCCCATCATCTCCGATACCTCATTTTTCACCATTTAAACTTAAAATTGTTCGGTCATTATTCATTTTTGACGATAAAAAACAGTTTTAGCCGATCAAAATCGTTTGAAACGCGTCATTCCCTCTCCGCTGCCATTTCATTTTTTTTGCACCAAGCGTTTTCGTCGTTCCTCTTCCAGGTATTTATGCCCTTTTGCATTCTTAACATGATTTCTTCATTAGTTTTTGCATAATGCTATAGTTTTGGTAATGTATGAAATTTCTATAGTTTTGGTTATGTATGATATAATTTTTGCTTTAATTTTGGTAATGCATGAAATTGCTATAGTTTTGGTAATGTATGGTATGGTTTTTGCTATAGTTTTGGTAATGTGTGTTGTAGTTCTTGTATTATTTATAAACCTTAAAATATTATTCACTAAGTTTCAATGATATGATGAAATTGCAAGTTTGATTTTTAGTAGCTTATCTTTTTATGTAATATTTAGGAATATGGATCGAAATTGGATTAATTTACCACGTCGCTGGTAAACGGTAATATTTAACTTTAACAAATTTTGATTTTTTCCCAAATGTTGAATTCATATACACTAATTAATATGAATTGTCTTTTGCAGAGATTCAAGACTACTACAACAGTTCCTGAGAAGTCACTATTATTCATTAGGAACGCTGCTGCGAAGTATATAATTAGATTATACAATAGCTCTTAGATTTAAACATTGCATTTGATTAGATTGAATTTTCTTAGACTTTGTACTTTATTTGATGTTGAAATACATTTGAACATGTGTTTGTTATGTTCAAATTGAATATGTGTACATGTTTTTATATGCAGGTCTGTTTTTGTGGTAGTGGATATCACAAAAACAGACCTGCAATTTTAAAAAACTGCAGGGGAATATGCCGCGGTTCTAACCACAACCGCGGCATATAGTGCTTCGTTTTTTTAAAAAATCAGACATATGGCCGCGGTTTTAGCACTAACCGCGGCATATACGAGAGTATATTGCCGCAGTTCAACCGCGGCATATAGTGTATAAATTTTTTTTTTAAAAAAAACTTGAATTTAGGCAGCGGTTTCAAAGACAACCGCGGCATATTCCGCAACCTATATACCGCGGTCATAACCGCGGCCTAAAGTGTCTGACTTACTACCGCGGCTGAATATGCCGCGGTTCGTAAACCGCGACGTATAGTGAAAAATAACCGCGGTAAAAGCCCCTCGCTGCACTAGTGGTAGTATGTGTTTCAGGTTGAGATTGAGATTTCTTACTCAAACATTCAGAGTTGTTCTGCGTATCGATTGGATTTTCTAATGATCTTTTACTATCAAAATTGCATTGTTCACTCTCTCTTCCTTAGCCGTGTTGGAGGTATATGTCAAAGGTACTCTGAGATTCAAATCAGTGACTTTGTGTAATAATTTTTAATAAAAGTGAATACTCAGAATTAGTCACTTAACCTTTTTGTCAAACATATATTTATATATATTAAAATGAGTTTACCCTTAGGTCTGATCCATTACCAATAAACGACTTTCATTATTTTCCTCCATTATTTGACTTAAGACGGATTTGTCCGTCGGTAAATTCTTCAGTAAATGAAATATACATTACCAACGGAAAATCTATCGGTAAAACAAGCAGGAATTTTCCCGCCCATTTCTCCTCTCTGTTCGTGAGCCAGAATCGTTATATATCTCTCACTCCACTAGTACAAAAACAACGTACAACGTCGAATATTTTTTACTTTTCACGTCAAATTCGAGAACGACGTCATATTGAGAGACATTAAATTGACATCGAATTTAAAAATTCGACATTAATTTAATGTCGAATTTTGTCAATATACGACGTTAATCAATTTTTTTTATTTTTTTAATTAATTGTAATCCTTTTTTACAACTCTACGAGACCTGAAAAGCAGAACTATGAACAGTAATATAGAATCAACAATAAATAACAATAACAAACAACAAATAAGTTCAATCAAACAACAAACAAGTTCAACAAATAAGTTCTTCAAACGAAAACGAAAACGAAAACTAACCTTCAAAAGGTGGGTTTATCGGAATAAAGTGTTGCCACCAGTGATAGAGAAATCAAAATGCGCCTATGAAGGACAAGAACACGAAAATAATCGGTGAAAACAAAACGAAAATCATACCTAAAGTAGTTTATTAACATGCATTTATATCAAATGAAAGAAAGATTACATGTGATGGTCGTCAAACTTCGTTCGAGAAAAGTTTGAGTAGGGAAGAGGGTCTCGCGCGCTGAGATAAATTGAATGAATTTTCAATCTCCCGCTCAAATTTTTATTGAATTCACTAACCTTTTTACGTTTAATGCTGAGGCACTCGACGTTTTATATCCTTTTATGTCGAATTATAATTCTAAATGACGTTTAATAATTGCATTTATTTACAAAATTACCACCGGTCATTTTTAACGTCGGCTATTGAGTGGTTAGACGTTGAACGCGTGACATTATACGCTGTTTTTGTACTAGTGCTCTCACATTTCTTCCTCATTTTGGTGAGGGAGTTTCTTTTTCTCCTACTTCTCCATCTTCCACTCCATCTTTTTCTTCTCTTCCACTCCATACATCTACAAATCAAGAGAGGCTCCATCTCCGTTCAGTAATGTCGATGCTCCGTTCAGTCAAGTCGCCTCCATTGAAAACCAGTTTAACACCAAAATTAAAGTCGTTCAGTATAATGGAGGTGGTGAATATAAACCTTTCCAAATGATTACTTAAAAATCTCGAATTATTTTTGTTTAAAAAGGAGTGCTTAGTTTCTCACACCAAAAGGGGGGTGAATTGGTGATGCGCAAAAATGTTTGTTTTCAAATTCTTTTTCGCAAAGTAGGATGTCTTTGGACTTTTCTTGAAACGCAAGTAAATTTGTATGCAATAAAACAGTACGCTTAATCCAATGCAATAACAAGTTAATCGACTATATGCAGAGATAGGGAAGAGAGAATTCAAATACTGCTTTTTATACCTAAGTTGGAAGCCAATGCACTATAAAGATCTAGGCTTTTGCACCAAGGTTTTTACAGCGATCTCACATCAAAATGTAAAACACCTCTCTAACCCACTAATCTAAATATAGGCAATACAACAAACACGCAGTAAGAACACCCTCTTCTGCTGTCAAACCCTTTGAGACACTCTCAAAGTCAAGAACACAGTTCTTCTTCCTATAATCACCACAAGGAATACCAGTCAATCTTCACGATTGCAGAGTTCCTGATCAAGTAAAATACACCTCATTGTGCAGAGAGATCAGATGTTCAAACACAGTAAACCTTGTTGCGCAAGAAACCTTCAAGATTCTAAATCACCACGGTAGATCTTTGGTTCTTGGAGTTTTTCTTTCCTCTATTAGATATCACAACATTTTTGAAAGATATGAAAGTGTAATAGATTAAAACTTCTTCTTACAGAAATCAAATCATGCGTCAATATATAGTATTTCACAAAATAGACGTGTTATAATCAATTAAGCTATTAATGTAGTCGAATACAATTGACAGTTATAATAGAACAATTGCAGTCAAATGCATTAATTGAAAGTGCAATTGATGTAATTGATTTGTCATAAATGCTTGGTCAACATATTTAAAAATATGAATGTTGTGACAGTTATGTCAAGCATTTAAACAATTTTCAAAACAACAAAAAACTTAGTCGAATACAAGTTGCATGCAATCGATTAAGTAGAAACACTTAGTACATTTTTGAAAACTTTTCTTCACAAAATTCATCACAGCACACTTGAAAAATATTTGTGCAAACATACGAGTTTTAATCGATTTGAATAATAATGTAATCGACTTAAAACTGTTGGTTTGCCACACTTTTAAGTTCAACCATAGTGCTTGTGGTTTTTCATTTCCGAAACCTTATGTTATGCATACACAGATAAAATCACATATCAATCACAGTGGTATGCTATAATCAACACAATAATGTTCACATATATGCTTTTACAGATATAAAAAAGTCATCATAAGCATATGACATGTATAACACAATACACACATGTGTTATTATTAATTATGTGTTGTCATCATCAAAAACACAATTATCACTAAGATTATGGGTTCAGCTAAACCTGTGCTTCCCGTATCAACAATGTTTAGAATGTCTTGTCCCTACACCTCTCAACAAAATGACAAGGCTGAGAAAAACATAGACATGTTGTTGAACTTGTTGTTTACCTAATCAATAGACCTTAATCATCAATAATTTTTAGAATGTCTTGTCCCTACACCACAAGCCAAAATGACCTTACACTATTGTTGAAAAGCCTTTTGAACTGTTGTTTACCTAATCAATAGACCTTAATCATCAATAAATCCAAACAAAATCCCATACTAACTGATTTACAAGAAAGAATCTGACTATGGAAACTTGAAACCATTTGGTTACGTTTGTTTGTCTCAAACCATATAATAAAAATAGACTTCAGTTTTATACAATTAGGTGTGTGTTCCTAGGTTACAGTAATTCATACAAAGGATTCAAATGCATTAACTCCCATAGGAGATTTTTCATATCAAGATACGTGATTTTCAATGAGAATCACTTTCCCTTTCATGAAGATTTCATTGACACAAGAAATCCTTTAAAATAATTAGCCGAACCTATGTTAGTTTTTCTTCCTAATTAGTCTACAAGTACACTATAAGCAATACTCTTAAACCAGATAACAATACTACTAGTCATTAAGAAGAAAACACAAGTGATAGTCCTGCCAAGAATTATTCAAATGAATGAAATTTTGGGGAATCTTTTGTTGATAACAATACATCAAGAGAAAGTGAAGAAGATAATTCATTATCAACAGAGTTAGTAGAGAATAACAAGCAGACTTAAACTAAAAGAAACCAAACTAAAACCAAAACCATTGGATGTTAACTAGAAGCAAAGTTGGAATTTACAAGCCTAAGCAACCATATGGGATTGCTAGAGGCTTGTGAAGATGACAAAGAACTAGGGAATGTTAAGGAAGCTCTAATCAAGCTAGAATGGAAAGAAGTCGTGGATGTACAATTCAAGGCTTTAATGTCTAATCAAACTTGGACATTAGTATCATTCAAGGGTCAAGAAAACATCATAGACTCAAAATGGATCTTCAAAATCAAGTATAAAGCAGATGGTTCAATTGAAAGAAGAAAAACAAGACTTATTGCAAGAGGTTTTTAGCAAACAAAAGGCATAAACTTTGATGAAACTTTCAATCTTGTGGTCAAGTCCAACTCTACTAGAATCATATTAGCCATTGGAGAGCCTTTCAATTGGGATGTTAGGCAACTTGACATAAACAATGATATCCGATATAGAAATATGAAGGAAACAATTTTTATGCATCAACTTGAAGGCTACATAGACTCAACCAAACCAAATTACAAATGTAGATTGTCCAAGACCATATATGGTTTAAAACAAGCACTAAGGGCTTGGTTTGGTAGTCTAAGAGACACTCTTCTAAATTGGGGCTTTCAAAACACCAAAAGTTATTCATCTCTATTCATTCTTAGAGTTACAAATCATATCACTTTTCTTCTCATTTATGCTGATGAAATTATTGTAATAGGAAGTAACCGCTAATTCTTAGAAACATTCATCAATCAACTTAATGTTGTTTTCTAACTGAAAGACTTAGGACATATATATTACTTTCTTGACATTGAAGTACATAGGAATGACAATCAAATGTATCTAAGGCAAACAAAATACATAAAAGATATTTTGAATAAGTTCAACATTGAGACAGTTTCATCCTATCCAACATCAATGGTGACTAGTAGACAATTCACTACAAAAGGGAAACCAATGACCAATGCTACTTTGTACAAACAAGCCAAATGTGCATTGCAATATTTCACCAACACAAGACTAGACATTGCCTTTGCTTTTTTCAAACTCAGTCAATACATAAGCACACCTACCATGGATCATTGAAAAGGAATAAAAAGAATGTTGAGATATCTTCAAGACACAATGAACCTATGTTTGCACATAAAACCCTCAAATGATCTTGACACAATAGGGTATTCTGATGTAGGTTGGCAACTAGTACTGATGACGAAAAATCCATGAGAGGACAATGTGTGTTTCTCATAGAAACTCTAGTTTCTTTATCCTCAAGAAAATAAAACGTAGTGTGACGATCAACCAGAGAATCAGAATACAGAGCCTAGGCTTATCTTGCAGTGAAAGTAACTTGGATTATATCACTACTAACATATGTTTACATCTGTTGTATGCATTCTCATTATGGTCATACACATGTTTACATATGTTGTATGCATTCTCATGTTTTCATATGTTAAAACCACTTGCACTGAGCAAATATGTATGAAGTAATCTATTACAGTAGTTATGTAATCAATTAAGTTCACCAGATACCTTATGCTTAAAACTGTGGCAAACTCACAAGTTTCAATCGATTACATTAATTGTAAAATCGATTAAAACTTGTGCCTTTGCAAACACCTATTTGAAATGTGTAATGATGTGTTTTTGAGAAGAAAAAGTTTTCAAAATTGTCTAAGTGTATAACGTAAAAGGATTAACAACAATATTGTATGTTTGATAATTTATGTTTGAAATCTGATTTTGTAATTGGAGTGATTGATTAATGTTTTAAAAATCTTTTATTTTTTGTCCTGGCCCAAAAGCTTTAAAATATTTTTAGGTATGTTGTTGAACATGCCTAAGGCTTATACAACTGTTAATAATTTATTCAGTAGGTCTTATATACAAAATTTTATGATTATAGAGGTTGGTTGAACTAATCAGATATGATCTGAATAAAATTTAAATTTTGTCCACTATCATATTTTTTCTTGTCATGTTTTTCGAGCACAAATAATTAATATGTTATCCACAGTACTTCAACTTTGAAAATGGTTAACAAGATACATGAACTGTGTTTTTGGGTGAGATTTTAGTTTTTGCCTTGGGTGAGGTGATGAACCAATATTTTCCTCACTTCACTTAGTTTAATGTGCTAGAATTAGTCGGGGAATTATGCTTAAACGTCCGGTATTTTCCTGTTTTTCCTAATTGTGCTTAATTTGATCAGAAATTCTTATTTTAACTAATTTGAATTATCTGAGCTTATTATTTTGCATTATTAATTACGGGAAAATTTTGGATAACTTTTTGGGACATTTGAAAAAAAATATTCATCTACACACTATGTTATTTAATTGGAAGAAGTTGCATTGGTTTATTTTGTGTGTTGAAGAAAAAAAAAAGTGGAAAAGATATTTGGTTCATGAAGCTTGGTTTCGGTTTTGTTGCTGGAAACAAAGTAATCCACGGTATTTTTCTTGGTAGCATCTCACGTAAAGAAGGAAGAGGGAAGTGTCCACATGGGAAAGAAGGTAACGGCCTATGGGGTCCATCCACCACCAACAAAGTCATTTTCTTTGGAAAAGAGAAGCTGCCACCGAGAAAAGAAACTTCACTTTCATTTAATGAAGGGGTGCAACCAGCAAATTAAAAAGCACAAGAAGGAGGTGTGAGCATCCACTAGGCTTTCGCTCCAGCACGGTCACGGCCCAAAGCACACATCAGCACACAATTGATTCCAACAGCCTTCACGGTCCAGGGGTTGCATCCAAAAGAGCAGCTCTCGGTCCAACTTGAAGAGGTGCCCTTGTGCACGTGCGGTCCAGCAAGCATCACGGCCCAGACCTCCAGCAGCTTCAGCATCCAGCTTGGATTCATGCGGCAGCAGCGTCTTGGGAGGTGCATAAGGAAGCAGCGGTGCACCCAGCAACCCTGGTCCAGCAAGGCATCCAGCAGAACCTAGCTCCAGCAGCCACCATATATAACAATTTAACATTCAATTCAAAAGGGGGCTCTGGTGGGGGAACAGTCGTCACCCTCACGGAATTTTTCTCCACTTAAAAAAAAAGAACGTTGTTTTTGAATGATGAAAAAAAAAGCACACTGTCACTACGAAGAATGGAGGGTGATGTTGCTCTAAGAAGGATACACGGTGATACTGCAAAGAAGAGCTCCACGCGAATTTCAAATTGCTGAATTCTCATTGCCTTTTCTTTTGGTTTTGTACACCTTTTTATTGAAGCTTTTGTTCAACTGCTGTAACGTTCATTTATATATTCCATAAATTAGAATTTTGCTTTACTTGTGCATGCAGTTACGTTTTCAGTTTGCCATTTAAATTCATTTTGGTTCATGAAATCTTTGGAGTGAAGTTTCAGTCCAGTAATGCTTCATTATTAAACTGTATTGTGGGTTTTATTTTGGAAGAAGATGCGCTGATTCCAGGACCTGTGAGGTGCATTCGGTGAATCATTGTCATTTTGGCTGGTGAGTGGGATTTTATTTTCTTTGTGGGAGAGCTGCTGTCACGGTTTGGCTGGCGGAAGAAGCACACGGATTCCTCCTGGATGAGAAGCTGCAAGGATGGATGAAGCACGTGGTATTTCTCGCACGTTGAGCTGGATGCGGCAGCGGTCCACACGTGGAGTTGGAGAATGGTGTCACGGATGGAAGCTTTGAAGAACCGATGTAGCAGACACGGTGATGACGTTTTTATTCTATTTGGTGAGCACCGTGTCTAGCTGCTGCCACGTCCAAGAGAGATGCTCCAAGGGTTTTCTTTTAAATTAATTTAAATGCTTTGATTCTATTCTCAAGTTTTCTTTGTTACAAGTTTCATATTGCATACATTTAGTTGCTTGCTAATTTTTAAGTGATCTTTGCTTGATTACCATATTTTCCTTTCAATGCTAATCATCACAGAGTTAATTTTCACTCCTTTAAATTGGTTAATTTTCACTCCTTTAATTTAATTATAATGTTAGCTTTAGTGACCACACATTTTAATTCTTTGTTTCCATCTGTGTTTACATTCGTATTTTAATTTAATTTAATTGCATTCACAAAATTCCCAAACCCCCTCACTTCGTGTTTGACCTAAGACTCGAACCACATTTGGTCCTTGAGAGACGACCTAGGAGTCACTTCCTAGCTTATACTGCATTAATTTTATGCACAACTTTTGTGGGAGGTGCGACCCTCTCATCATGAGGTTTAGGGTATGAATAACATCCAAGTCCTTTAAATTTTGGACCTAAAATCCAACAACATTGATGTGGTAATGGTTTCTCAAAACCCTCACCCCAGATATATATGAAAAAACATCCAATTCATTTAAGTTCTAAACCTAAAGGAATGCGTAGTTGGTGCAGATATGGGTTGTTCATAACCTTGAACATGCTACCCAAGTATATGTACTTGGCTCCCGAAGACGTCCTCTGGTAATCGATTACAAGTGAATGGTAATTGATTACCAGGGCCTATTACTCGTGTTTCATGAGATGGTAATCGGTTACACCATGCATGTAATAGATTATCAAAGGAGATTTGAGGCTTTCTGCAGAACCCTGAAGGTATGAAAACTGGGCTCCCTAGGGTTGTATGGACTGTGTTTTTGGGTGATTTTTTCATTTTTTTTATTTGGTTGAGTGAGTTTCCACATCTTTGGTTGTGTTTAGTGTGTGAAACGCATCTTATTCCTTTAAATTGTCGACCCAAAATCCTATATAGTTAGTGTGCAAAAAGGTTGTTCAAAACCCTGAACTTGGGTCCCCAATATATGCTCTGGAATCTATTACAACGTCCTCGTAATCGATTACCATAGGAGATTTGAGGGTTTGTGAAGAATCCTGAATGTGGCTCGCAAAGTATGAGAATTAGGCTCCCCAAGGTTGTCTAGACAGTGTTTTTGGGTAATTATTTGAATTCTTTTACTTGGTTGAGAGTTTCCTCATCTTTGGTCATGTTTAGTGTATGAAAACCATATTATTCCTTTAAATCGTCGACATAAAATCCCATATAGTTGGTGTGGAAGTAGGTTGTTTAAAACCCTAAACTTGGGTCCCATATGTATGCTCTAGTAATCGATTACAAGGTCCTTGTAATCGATTAACAGAGGGGATTCGACGGGTTGTACAGAACCCTGAACGTGAGTGATTTTCCTCATCTTTGGTAGCCTTTAGTATATGAAAAGGATTTTATTCCTTTAAATTATTGACATTAAATCCCATATAGTTGGTGTGGAAATGAGTTGTTCAAAACCCTAAACTTGGGTCTCCAACTTATGCTCTAGTAATATATTAGAGGGTCATTGTAATCGATTACCAGAGAAGATTTAAGATTGTACAAAACTCTGAACGTGGCTCCCAAGATATGGCAACTAGGCTCCCCAAGGTTGTGTGGATATTATTTTTGGGTGAGTTTTTCAGTTTTTCTACCTTAGGTGAGAAATTATCCTCGTCTTTGGTAGTCTTTAGTGTATCAAAAACATTTTATTCCTTTAAATTGTCAACGTGAAATCCCATATAGTTGGTGTGGAAATGGGTTGTTCAAAACCCTAAACTTGGGTCCCCAACTCATGCTCTAGTAATCGATTACAAGGTTCTTTTAATCGTTTACCAAAGTGGATATTAGGGATTGTACTGAATGTGGCTTCCTAGATATGGAAAAGGGGAAAGGGGAAAACGAAAAGAGGCTTCCCAACAACGAACAAATACTTTGCTCCCACCACCACAATTACCGCATTTTTCCATTTCACAATCCACAACACAAAAAGGGGAAAAGGGGAGAGACGTGTCACCGGTGGAAGTTGAGTCGAAAAAGAAACCGCCCAAACACAAAAGGACAACATCTTCAAGCCAAAGATGGTGGACGAAACAGGAGAGGTATCACCAGTGGAGGTTGAATCACTGGAAAACTCACCACAGAGCGAGAATGGAGAGATGTAGAAGTTTTTCCATAAAACTGAAGTAGGAAATTTTGAAAAACGAAACCCATTTCAAACTTATCTCTAATTCCACGTTATTTTTTAGCATTTACAAAAAATTCAAATGGACAAATAAATCTTTGAAACGTTCCGTTGTGAAATATTTTGTTAAGACAAAATCATTTAAACGCTCTCATGTTTTGAAGCTTAACCAAATAACATTAAACGAAATAAGAATTTGAAAATACCATAGGTAGAAACATAAGCATTAAGTTTGAAATCCCCAATGACAGAAAAAGCCTTAGGGAGACACTTAGGATTGTAGAAAACACAAAAACACCTAAGTCAAACACCCAGACGTAATGATAAACGACTAATAAGTCAAAAGCATCTAAGAGAGTTATATTAAACCCAAAAGCTATATTGTACCAAAAGCTATATTAAACCCAAAAGCTATATTGTTAATATTAATTATGTGTTGTCATCATCAAAAACATAGATATCACTGAGATTGTGAGTTTAGCTAAACTTGTGCTCTCCCTATCAACAATCTCCCCCTTTTATGATGATGCACAACCATGATTAATAAAACCATGTTGTACAATCAAAATTCAGCATATTTCAATTATCTCATAATACACATTTCAATTGCACAGATATTCTCCCCTTTGGGCATTAGCAAAAAAGGCATTTCAGTATTCTGTAATTGAAACAGAGATAATAAAACAAGTAGAGATGCATCAATCATTATAACAGAATTAATATGATGCTCCCCTTGTCAATAATCTTCACATTATTTAAGTATTTTCTCCCCCTTTTGGAAACATGTGAACTAATCAATCATATATAACGCTTTCCCTATCATTATGCATGTTTAAACACCAAATCACAGATGCATAATACAAATATATCAGAGTATGTATCACTCAAGCACATTAGAGCAATGTATCATAGCAATTTGTATCACTTTAAATCAGAGCAAATTGATACATTTTGAATCAACAAATCAGTTTAATCACTTATAATCTTAAAACATATTCACAGTGGATTAGCATAGAGATATAAGCTGAATAAACATTCAACAGATAGTAAATCAAGGTTTAAAGATATCAAATATTAGAAGTTTGGAATCTTCAAACCAAGTTATGAAAACCAATCGATTAAAGCTTCATCTTAATCGATTTCTTGTTGTAGAGTAATGTTGATTTTCAATTTTAGTTCAGTCAGCAAGCATTGTTCCTGCATAACCTTTCAGGCTTAACTAGATCAAGAATTTTAGTAACAATGTAGTACAATAATCATCACAATTAAGGTATGAATATGCAATTATATGAATGTAATAGTGACATTGGTCAAATTGCATACATACACACTGATTAATCAATTTAGCAATTAGATTAAGTCATCAATCATAGATATAATTCCCATAGATTGATTTAAACATAAATTAACTTTCATTCATATAATAAGAACTTATTACAGCCAGAAGAAAATGGCAAGCAAAGCCATTCATTACAAAATAAACATAAAAACAAACCAACACAAAAACAAAGTTGTGGCTCTAAACAACCCTATTATGATTCAGACATTTCCTTAGAATCCTCATCAGAGGACTCTTCATCAGAACCTTCAAATGAACTATTGACACTTTGCTGATGAAGATTGTATATCTCCCCTCCAAGCCTTGTAATTCCTTCATTTGTATACCTGAACTACTCAACAACAAATCGTTCAAAATTTGTCTCAGGAAAGAAATTGGTGTGGTCTTCATTTAAAGAAGGAGTGCTTCTAGAACTTTAAACTGTATCTTCTTCATCTGCATTGTTCTTTTCACTCTCAGAATCATCTTCAGAGGTGTCACCAAAAGCATTTATTCTTAATGCATATAATCCATCTTTCTATGTAGTTCAGAGAAGGATTTTTGGAGCATTGACATCTTATCATCAAGTCTCTTGAACTAATCATCCACAAACTTCTCAAATTCTGTTTGAGGTTTGAAATTGTACATTGATGCATCAATACTAACAGGGTCAGCTTCATCAGTACCAGGACAATATTCATCTTTTAATATCCGGCCTTCTGGGCTCCTTCTAAGTCCCATGTGATTTAAGAACATCTTTTCAATCACATTTTTCTTGTTGTAGCTAATGGTTGCCTCATTCATGACGTCCATATCATAGAATCTTAGAATTATGCTTATGAAAACAGCGTATGGTAGATGATGTTCATGCTGCCAGGCTACCTTTACCATGTGATCACTGATTACAGAGACCCAGTTTGTTTGAGTCTTGGATCGGAGTGCATACAGTAGGTACACATCTTATGCAATCAATATTGTTTGATTTTCACCTCTTGGGAGCATAATCCAAGTGATCACAGATGCACACATCCTTTCCTCTTTACTCAGATGATCAATACTGAAGGAATCATAATTTCATATCATGTATGGATTCCTTAAGTAATTGTTGTAGATGTAAACCTTGTTGAGGCCCGGTATGCCATGATGTGATTTCAATCCTCCTGGTTGAAATCCAGCAACTATTCTCCATACATTCTTATCAATGCGAATAGGTACTCCCTTTACCTTGGATAAAAGACAGTTTCTCTCACTTTTCAAGTTGGCATAAAACACTTTCACCAGATTCGTCTAGTAGTCTCCTTCGAGTTCAACGAACTTTGTTAGACCCGAGTAGAGTAGCCATTCCTGAAACATAAACCCTTTAGTGTGAAAGAAGAAAATGCTTAGGCATTTGTGCCTGATAAATTCCTTGAAGTCCCACTGACATATGAAATCAGTCATTTGTTCATCATCACTAAACCATCCAAATGAATTTCCCTCTCTTACCAAAGAAATAGGGCGTTTTCTAGGTCGAGAAGATGAAGAGGCCATGACAGATATTGAAGAATTTTAACAGACTTCTTAGCATAGATAAGGGTTTAGTATCACACAGTTTTGAGACAATCATGGCGCACACACAAACTTCTCCAATTAGATGTTTATAAGGGCGCGAAATGAAATTTTACAAAATCGGGCCCATTTAAATTTTCAAAAATGGAAAAGCCCATAACAGAGAATTTTAATCGATTTTATTGCTATTAGAATCGACTTTGTGTTGATAGAGTATCACTTAAAACAGAGAAACACACATAAATCATAATCGATTACATTATTAACCTAACCGATTAAAAGTCGTGCAAACAATTTTTCATATAGACACATGCACATAACAATCATTCATACAGATACTTATGATGCATGAGTGCATGAAAATAACTGTTTCAGTTACCACATTAAGATACTCAAGAACTTGTAATTTATTCCACTATAGTTCATCATTAAGCATTGTATTGCTTCAGTCAAAAACTTACTTTCCTGCAAAACAATTGAATGGTTTTGAATCAAGTACCTAGATAAACTTGGGTCCTTTGTTGTTAGTTGTAGGAGGTTGTTCCTTAGGAATCCACTTATATTTCCCTTTAGGAACTCCAACCTTTCTATAATAGCAATTTCTGACATTATGACCAATAATATTGCAATAAAAACAAGCATTTGTAATAGGTTTACTCAGATCAATAAACTTCTTAGGATTAATCCTATTACTCTTTGTTTTATAACCAATCCCTTGTCTATTTATTACTATCCCTAAAGATCTTAACACATCATCTAGATTATTTTTTCCTTGAGTGAATTTTGTTAGCATGCTTGTTAAGTAATCGATTTTCTCTTAATGAACAGGGCAATTTTCACAATTCTTCTCTACAATCTTAACCTCAGTTTTAACAGTTTTTGCATATTGTAAAGCAGTTTCTAATTCCTTTTTCAGCTTATCATTTTCCTCTACAAGGTTATCAATTTGATATTCATAGTCTTTTCTTTTTTAGCTTAATCGATTTACCTTGTATCTCTTGAAAGGCGTCCAGTAGCAAGTCATACTTAACTTCAATTGGTTCGCTTTCAAAATCATTGTCATTGTCATCAGAGTGTGCATAACCTTCCATGAAACATAGATCGGACTCCTCCTCAACACTGCAATCATCATTACTGGATGAATCATCATCATTGTTCTCCCAGGCTATATAAGATTTTCTCTGCTTGCTCTTCTTATCCTGTGGATACTTGGTGTTAGCCTTCTGCCTGTTTTTCACTTCTGGACAATTCGATTTTATATGACCATCCTTGTTGCATTCATATCATATGATAGTGTTGTTCTTTGAACTCTTCTTTCCTCTTTTTGAATAACCTACATTATCAGTTGCAGTATTTCTATTCTTCATAAATTTTTTCAACTTTCTTACCATCATGTTCATGATTTCCTTTTCTGGCATTTTTACATCTGACTCAGCCTTAGATTCAGCTTTCTTGGACGATCTTTTGTTTGTAGCTTTGAGATCAATTGATTGCTTTTGCTCAATTTCTTCTTCCTCTCTCAATCTACCAAGTTCTAGCTCATGCTCCCTAAGCATGCCAAATAAGGTTGTCATATTCATGTTAGTCAAATCTTTAGATTCTGATATAGCAGTTACCTTTGGATGCCAGCTTCTGTTTAGGATCTTCAAGAGCCATCAAATGGTTTACGATGTGTGTGAATCTTTTCTGCACATCATAGATAGTCTCTCCAGCCTTCATCCTGAACATCTTGTATTCCTGCACTAGAGAATTTTTTTGGCACGTTTTACCTCATCAGTTCCTTCGTGTGTTACCTCAAGAACTTCCCACATTTCTTTTGTTGTCTTGCATTGGGAAATCTCGAAAAACTCATCCATTGTTAGAGCATAGGCAATTACATTACGAGCTTTAACGTCATATTGTGCTCTCCGGTTCTCATCTTGAGTCCACTCAGGAAATTTTCTTAAAACAGTTTTTCCATTGACAACATGAGTGGGTTCAAATGGACCATTGAGTGTAGCATCCCATACACCTTTATCCCCTGATTTAAGAAATATTTGCATCCTGATTTTCCAGAAAGCATAATTTTCACCAGCAAATAAAGGTGGTCTATTTGTTAATGCACCTTCACCAAATGTCTGAGAAGCAAAGGCCATTTTCAGGATAAAATTGATTAGACAAAAATAATAATCGATTTGTTTTTCAAATATCTTTTGAAAACCAGCTGTGGTGCCAATTATTAAAAAAGAAGTGTTTTGTTTCTCACACCAAGAGGGGGGGTGAATTGGTGATGTGTAAAAATGATTTCTTTTAAAACCTTTTTCGCAAAAATAGGAAGTCTTTAAACTTTTCTTGAATGGCAAGTAAATTTATATGTAATGAAACAATAAACGTATTTGAATACAATGATAGTATAGTCGACTTAATGCAGAGAGAAAGGATAAGAAAATTCAAACACTACAGTTTATACTGGTTCGGCCAACCTGCCTACATCTAGTGTCCTTTCACACAACCTAAGATGGAAGCTAATGCACTATATAGATCTGAGTTTTTACACCAAGGGTTGTAGAGCAACCTCACGTCAAAATGTAAATCACCTCTCTAACTCACTAATCTAAGTATAGGCAATACAAAACAGACAAGCAGCAAGAACAATCTTCTTCTACTGTCAACCCCTTTGAGATACCCCTCAAAGTCAAGAACAACGTTCTTCTTCCTGTATACACCACAGGGAAACCAGCAACTCTCAGTGTTTGCCAAAGCTTTTATGATCACGAAGTAAGCACCTTCTTGTGCAGAACGATCAGTTTTTTTGTATCATACAATCTTGCTTCACAAGAAATCCTCAAAACTTTAGCACTACGATAATTCTTGAACTTCGCAAAAGTTAGAGTCTATGAAAATTTTGAAATAGATTTAATGGGATTATTGAAAAAACATTTTAAAAAGTTTTTTTTCAAATCTTCCATATATTCATAGACAACCTCTTTTAAGCATTCATGAAGGATTTTGTAACTAATAATTATTATAAATATTCTTATTGTCAAGCTAATTTTAACTTACAACAAATATAGAACTATTCATTACTATCCTTTTATCTTTCTATAAAATAAATAATGTATGTGTTCGTTAAAGAATAGACGAATTTAGTGCTACTAAAATGAAAATCTTAGTTTGAAAGTCATTATTCACATTTATCTTTATGAAGTCGCACGAAGATAAGATGTATATAGCAAAGTCTGCTACACAAGTGTCACATGCATGCAAACATAGTCACATGAAGTGTTATTAAACTAGAAGAGTCTAATAAAAGTGTTAGAAAAAGAACAAGAGTTGGACAAAGAAAAAGTACTAACTGAATAAAAAGTTGTAGAGAATGACAATGGAAATTTAGTAATAAGTCATGTAGATTAGATGTTTTTTTTCAAATGCTTAATAAATGAGGTTTCTCTAAGATGTAATGTCGTCCAATAACTACAAAGTTGACAAAGAATACTTCTCGAAGAAGATTTTGAAACAAAGTATCATTCATTTGCATGAGTTTAGTCAGTACGATATTAGCAAAAGTATAAGCACAAAAAAGATAAAGAGTGTGACTTGCATATCTTTTCATACTACAAATGTAGAAGAATCTACATAAAATCATCAACTTTTAAACAAACAAGCTACAACATTCCTTTCTAGACATTGGCTAAAAGGAAATTTTCCATGCAGAAAAAAGTAAGGATTATATTTACAATAAGCAAACTTTATTTGCACAATCAAAACCTTCAAGTGCTTAATTTATAGCTTGTCTCCTAGATGTAAGAAAGAATGTGCTTGGATTTGTATATCTTTTATTTTTTTTAAGTTAAGTCTTTAAAGCAAGGAGTGTATATTTTATGTCCCCTTTGTTGAGAGTGAACATAGTATTTAAAAAATCTTGTATATCATCTAAAAGGTTTTATATGTACTCAACTTGCAAATACATTATGTACTTGATGCTTAATCTTAGAAGAAAACTAACATATAATCTAAAGAGACATTTTGTATTCGAATAATCATTAGTGATTTTATATACTCGTTGTAAATAAAAGTGATAGTAATAAATACTTGTAATCTTTGTTGATTAATGAACTTTTTACAATTTACAAATGATATGTGATAATGGGGTCATCATTACCATCTTTTATTACATGTTTCATTTGCTTAAGACTATCTCCCTTTGAAATATTTTATAATTCTTATGTAGACCAACATCATATATGTCACAAGATTTAAGAAGAACCTTGTATCCATTAGAGTCTTGGATATGAAGGGATTTAGATAAAGTGTTAAAGAGAGAAGCAATGAAGATGGGTGATGTGTTGATACATGTCTCTTTAATATGCTTGATTATGTTTTCAATTGTATCAAAATGCTTTTAACAACCTTATACTTATAATTCATTATATCTTATAATTTATCATCCATCTACTTATGCTTATCCATGCTTTTGCAATAGAGGAAGCATAATCAAAAATTGTTCCAATTGCATTTCTAGAAAACTTATAACAAAATTATTGGTTAATACTTAATGCAATCGATTAAGTTACGTAAAAATGTTTTCTATAAACTGTTTTCAAAATTCTTGTAGATAATTATAAATTATTTTCATATCTATTACTTACAAACATATACAAGAAACTCTCCAAAAAGTTGTAATATTTGTTAAAACATCATTCTTGTTATAACATCAAAATCAAGGCTATTTAGTGAAATTTGCTTGCTTAAAATTGATTCTAGTATTTGCGGTCCATCAGAGTCAAGTGATTACTTTCTTAAACTTTGTGATTTCTTAAATACATCATGTTAGCGTAGTGTTTACAAAGTGTTTATACAATTATTGATAATTCTCTTGAGAATTGTTCACAGGATTATAAGTGCATTTTCTTGAGTGTGATTGCATGATATATATATGCATGTGCATTATAGTTGTAATCAAGACATACGAAATATTATCAGATTTTGAAAAACTTTTCCTGGCCTTGATCTAAGTTCAAATGGTGGTTGTCTCTTGTTTTTCTTCGATAGTGCCCCTTAGCTAATCCAAGGTGGAGCTAGAGGTCCTCCTGTCATTTGGCGGTGTTCATTAGCTTTATCCAAGTGGGAGCTAGAGGTTGATCAAAGTTTATCCCAAGCTACATGAACTAGTCGAGTTGGTAAGAACCAATCTTGTCCTGGTTCATTTCCTTTTTCTCTCATTCATTTCTCGTAACCTTTGCAGAACGACATAGTCTCTCTCAACATTCTTCATTTTGATCACCCAAACCTCACCCACAATTAAAGTTACCTATACCACTAAGAACCATTAGACCATTAGTAAGAACCCACGTATCAATCAAAGTTACAGATTCCACACAGTCAGCTCACTCATGCACCTCACTAATACTAACCTTCTTTCGCGAACTCCCTGTTCTACTCTATGGGTGGTGCATTACATGAATAATAGACCATGCATCTGGCAGCGTAGCGTATATTAGATTATAGTACACATGTGGGTCCTACATCCATAAGTCGGTTTTGTGAGATTGAGTTAGACATAAAGTTCATTTCTTAACATAGTATCAGAGTCATTGTTAAAACATATCCTAACGAGATTTGTTGTTTGTTGAAACCTATGTGGATGCCACATTTACAAGTCGGTTTTGTGGGATTGAGTTAGGTTTAAAGTTCACTTCTTAAATGGTATCAGAGTCATTATTAAAATCTATCCTAACAAGATTTATTGTTTGTAGGATTGAGTTAGGCTTAAAGTTCAATTCTTAACATGGTATTAGAATCATTATTAAAACATATCTTAACAAGATTTGTTGTTTGTTGAGCATATTGTTCCGCCTATTATTGGATCGCTATCAAACCATCCATTAATATCAAGTCTCATGCTTGAGATGTATATACCTCGGCAAGAGGGGTGTGTGTTGGATTATAGTATATATGTGGGTGTAAACCTTACTTTATAAACCAGTTTTGCGAGATTGAGTTAAGCTTAAAATCTACTTCTTAACACCCTCCATCGAAAGGTTTAATAGAAAAATGTTAAATCATGCTATATGGATGCAAACTGTCATCATGAAAAATCTTCATACAGAGTTGATTAGATAGCAATAGCATTACAAATTTATTCTTATATTACAAGGTCCAAAATAAAAACAATTAGAAAGGGCACCAAAATAACCCTCAACTACATGGCTTCCACGGTGTATTATGTAATCAACAATCCAGTTTACCTGATTGACAATGACGCTCTTTTGAGACCTGGTCAGGGGTTCAGGTATAGGCTTAAGTTCTAGCAATGAAGCCTCAGTCACTTCAACCCCAGGATCAAATAATCTCCAGTCTCCAGAATAGTTGAGTGATGGCTCATGGGAAAATATCATGTTTGCAGGGACTTTAACAACCCGTAAGACAAAAGCGCTAACTACATAAAAACAGACGCCACAGGAGATCTTAAATCACAGGGCCAAAGGCACGAAATAAAAGATGTTCTGTTACACCCTGCTGCGTAACAAAACTAAAGAAAGTTCAAGTCATGATCAATGTTAAAATTTTCGTGCAATTTCATAAAGTAATTAATTACTTTCGTCGATGTGTTAACTTCATTTGTGTTAATTTTACTTCTAAAGTAGATTGTATAATAAACTGACCAATAAGCAACTATCAATTCACATTTTTCTCTGCAATCTAAACAATCACAACAGTAGATTGAGTTTCTAGATGCACTTGCGGAATTAATACCAAACTCATGAAAATACATTCAAGCGCCTTTTGTTCAGCTCTAGTATTAACAACATTCACCAAGGTTAACCGCTAGTAAAGAAGCAATTAAATTTATATGACTAAATTTTAACCGAAAAGTCTTAAATCCTATAACAATAAACAAACTTCGGATGTCTTTGCATTGCACTAACCTTGCAGCTCTTGTTTATGATGAGGAAATTGAAGTCTGGCTATAGACCCGCATGCCATCCACCTCCTTCGGGTAAATAAAATTGAATTTGAGGTATGCTGACCCATAAGTGTCATCTTCAAAGGTATAGTATTAAAGTGTCATTGGACGGACCTCGTCTTAATCCAACAAAGAAAAACCTCGCTCTCTTGTTACTCTTCTGGTCTC
This sequence comes from Vigna umbellata, assembly GCF_029865625.1. Taxonomy (NCBI): domain Eukaryota; kingdom Viridiplantae; phylum Streptophyta; class Magnoliopsida; order Fabales; family Fabaceae; genus Vigna; species Vigna umbellata. Next base: position 17,870,710 of record NC_142169.1, on the reverse strand, counting down.
AGCTTGGCGAAGAAAATTTTTTTCCCTATCAAATTTACTGGGTATGTCCTTCACTTTATTTTTAAAACTATCATTTTCATATCGATTAGGTTCTAAATCTGTCACCTGGCCCTCCGTTGACTGTTTCCCAGAAACCCATGCCTGAAGTATTTCTTCTGTCTTTGGTTCAGGTAGGTAGCCTTTCTCTTGCATCTCTGCATAGTATCTGAATGCATCTTCTAGCTTTCCATTTAGAAACAGCCCATGAATCAGTACTATATATGAACTACGATCATGGCCGATTCCATCTTCCTTCATTGCATCCCATATCTTAAATACATCATCAAGCTGGCGCCAACGGCAAAACTTTCTTATCAACATTATATAAGTCTCATTGGTTGGGTAGCATCCCAGCTCTCTCATTTTGTCCAAGAGCTCAAATACTTCTTCCTTGGTCCTTAACATACGGAAGAAAGCATGGAAAGTTTGAATTGTTGGGGAAAGACTCCGCTTCAACATCTCATCAAAAAGTTGTTTAGCTTCATCAACTTTGCGAGCTTTACAAAGAGGCTTGATCAAGGAGTTGTAAGTAACAACATCCGGAATGATGTTGTTGTCCTCCATTTTTCCAATGAGATTGACAGCTTCTTTCAAAAGTCTACCCTTTGCTAGAGCATAAATCACAGCATTATAAACCTTCCTATCGGGAGTGATCTTCCTTTTCTTCATCTCGTCAAACATCCTAAGCACCTTGTAAAGTGTAGAAGATTTTGAATAGCAAGATATGATACTTCCATAAGAGACAACATCGTGTTTGAGTCCTCTCTTGCTTATCTCCTTCCATATTCTTTCTGCATGACTAGTGCTAACAATCAAATTACACCATCCATTCAGAATTATGTTAAAGCTTTTAATGTCAAGTGGGAATACATTTTTGTTGCAGAACAGTAAGTTCTCAGCATCCTGCACATTCTTATACCGGCAAAGGGCAGAAAGAAGACTCTGAAATTCCTCTAGCCCGATTTGAAAGCTAAACCGTTTATAAGCATAGAAAGTATTGATAGCCCTTGCAACATCATGTACAGCACAGTATCTCCTGATCATGATCAACAATGTCTGTGGAGTGACAAGAGATGGGCCAGTTCTACCTCCTCTCATTTCCTCAATTAAGGTCCAAGCAGTATCAAACTTCCTCATTTTTCCGAGAATGGAGATCATAGAATGATACTCCCGAACCGAATGAGTATACCCAGGCTGCTTGCCAGCCCATAAGAAAAATGTGAAAGCCGCTTCCCAATCATTGCGAGTTTTTGAAAGGACCTCCCCAACCAGCTCTTGTGATAGCGCGACACTGCAATTCTCAAGCTTTTGCTTAATGTCAGATGGTCCAGAACCCATCTCCTGCATTATATCCAAAATGATGTTAACATCTGGGGCAAGACCATCATCTCTTAAATGTAACTTATTACAATGGGTATCATTCTTATCTTTATTCTTGCCATGACCATCATCATAATCATCATCCTCATCCCCACCCCCATCATCTTCATCACTCAAGGCCTCGTGTGCGGGGGCATCAGTTGCCTCCCCAGGGCTTCTGGTTGAAGATGAAGTAGAAAAAGACCTGACTGATAAACCAAAATTTGGCAGAGCTAAAAATCTGTCATACTTAAAAGGATTAATGAAATTGAAAGCTTCACTCATAAGGGGCTGTTCTACTACATGACAACGATTAACAATGAGTGAGTTATGGTTGATGCGTAATAGCACAACAGAGAGATGAGATAATCTAGAGCCGATTCTGTTCATGGCTGACGAATAAGCAATGCACACTTCAATCTTTCGAAATTGGACAGAGCGCCAGAATATTATGACCCAAATTTCTTCGGTTAACGTTGAGCGAAAGATGTTTGTGAAAATGACTAAAAGAAACTAAAAGCAAAGGTGAACTACGAATCTAAAGCCGTGTGCCGTGGTGTTCACAGGAATCGCGGGTTCTATTTTATAGAATATTTGAGAAAGAAATTTCCTACTCCGTTGAAAAGCTCTTGGGTTAGTGACTTATTGAACCTCTCGTTTTACTCTTCACAACCTTAGTTTCTTTTACTTCTTACAATTCCTAAACCTTCGGTTCAAAGACTCTACCCTGCCTAAAGTACTCTTATCTTAATCACGGATTTATTTTATATTGAAAAATGAAAGTAACATTAGAAAATAATTTTTCACGTAAATAAACGAGCCCAAAATCAAATTATTGGTTAAGTAAACAATTAAGTATAGTTTAATATTTGGATACATTCATAACATAGATATTGATTTGACTAAATGACCTCTACTTTCATCTCTCATTCGGAAATATAGATTGTTTTACACCTTCAGTCTTACTTTCAATTTTACTGCACTTTTCATTGAAGTAAGGATGAGTATGGATTGAATTTTTCATATCCAATCTAGATTTAATTAAATGAATTGAATCTATAAGATCATTTTTAATTCCATTTAAATTGGATAAAATGTATTTAATTATTGGATAATTTATATTTTCAATTAGATTACTATAGTAAGATCAATAAAATGTATATGACTATTGGATCCATTAGACATGAGATAGGTCAACTTGAGTTAACTTTTAGTAAAGCACTTTGTCAACCTTTAATTGAGGTTGACTTTGTTGACTTTCAGTTAGCGCCGACTTGATTAAATTTCGGTTTGGACTGACTTAGTCTGACCTTTAACCCAGACCAACTCAATTTGACCTTCAATTGGGACGACTTAGTTTGATATTCGATCTTGGTCAACTTTGCTTGAACTATGGTCCAAGACGATTGAGCTCAACCTTTCGTGTAACAACCAAATTTTTTCCTTCTAAAATCTATAATTAAGTCAAATTAAATAATTTAAAATAAAACTTCATTCTTATTTTGTTGAAAATCTCAATTAAAAAATAAATTGTTTTACAAAACCAACTTTATTGAGAAGGAAAAATATAAGATTAAAAGATTATCTCAAACATTCAACGATATTGACCTCTTTCCTAACTATGTGCTTCTTCCTCAACATTTGTACTATCATAAAATCAACATTAAAAGCCGATTTATAATTATTGCACGCAACTTACCATTACATGAAATACTTAGAAAACACTAGAAAGGGGGAGGGGGGTTGAATATTATTATAGGAAAATTTTTACAAAGGATATAATTTAACAACCTTTAGAAAGATTTATATGTAAGTTATTATCCCCTTAACTTGAAGGTTATATTCAAACTGTAGGCTCTTCAAACAAATATTTTTCAATCGTTCAAACAAATTTTCTACAGCATTTTGACAAAGCCAACTCTTAATAAAAATAGTGTTTGGTGACAAGATTTATAATGATTAAGATAGTGCGCATCTGCAGGGTTTATAAGAGAAATATTTAGTAAGATTAAGGCAATAAACATAGTTATTTTTATATTGGTTCACTCCACCGAGTTACGTTCAGTTCTCCTTTAAGACCTCTTAGAGAGTTCCACTATAATCTTCAACAAGATTACAACTGAGTATTTTTACCTCTTCTAGTATCACCTAGTCACTCTAAGTAACTCTCGTTACTTTCACTAGAACTGAGTTTCACCTACTCCTGGTTGTGTAATATTCTTCACCACTTATGGTATCCCTAGACACTTCTGGTATCTTCTCGATACACTATCTAGTTGAGTTTCACTCACTCCTAGTTTCCACTAGACAAACCCGTCTAGCTATCGTTTAACCCTAGCGAGTTAAGCGTTAAGGTTTTGAATTCTCTTAAGAATTTTCAATCAAACAGATTGCTTACATGTCATTACATGAATACTCTCGTAGAGAGGATGTATAAACAATACAATTCAATATAATAGACTCTTAGAGTTTTTCTCTCTTCTTACAACAGTAAGCTTATGATTCTGTGAAGCTTGGGAGTATTTTCTTTTTCTTTTGAGCTTTTCTTTACATATATTTTATTTTTGTTCGTGTGCTCTCTTACTCATTTCTTCAATTTATAGGCTTCAAGTAAATGTTTGTTAGATAGTATTTTGCTTTGATCTTTGGATCTTCTTAGCCTTATTGTAGGTAGCAACCACTGGTTAAAGTTAACTTATCAGAGCATACGTTCTTTTTCAGTCCAAATATCAAAAGTAGGTTGTACGAATGTTCTAGCACGACTTTTGATAGAGAGAACATTTTGTGAATGTCTTTTTTGTCTCTAACGTCCACTTCTGATTTGTATAGGATGGAGCCATGGATACTTGACATAGGTAATATGCATAGAGTAGAGTAGATATGTATGCAGGCATATATGTCCTTTTTCTTATCGTTTTTGTTGTTTTTAAACGTTGTGCATTTAATGCATATTCAGAATAACAAAGTGTTTTTCATATTTTCTATCGTTTAGGCAAGAATTGACAGTTTAACTAAGATACCAAGTATTTTATGAAGATTTCATCGTTGGATGAAAGAAATTGTTTGGCATAAGGTATCGTCTAGCCTATCTAAGGCTTTTATTGAAAACACTTCTTCAAGTTATCTTTGTTCCATTCAAAAACGCGTTTAGCAAGGTGTCTTTCAACAGAAGTTTTTGGATCATCGTTTAAGACTTTTATCGTACCTTCCAAAAACATCTTTTTACAGTTTATCTATCAAGACATATTGAGAGCTTGTTTAAGCATTGTGTATAATACAAGTGTATTCAACAAGACTCTCATTAAGGCATTTAAAAGGGGAATCGTTTAGTAGTGTGTTTGTTCATGTATTGATGTGTTTACTAAAGTTTTTCTCATGGTATTTAGTTTTCACAAAGCTTTTTCATAAACCACTTATCTTTTAGCTACATTGCTATTTCCAAGATAACACTATTTCATACGCTCATTTCGTTTATTGTTGTTTGATCAACTTCAAGACATATGAGGATATTTAGACAGTTCGAACTTATAGATGATCTTGTCTTAACAATACAAGTGTCACTTTTTATTACTCTCCTTGGAAACCCCAATGAAGTATACTTGTGTCATTTCCCATTACTTCCTTTGAAATCCCTGGTGAAGTTTAGCTTTGGTACAACTATGCACAGTTACCTTTCATCACTTTTCGTTGAGTCACCATGCACAAACATGCAAGAATATAATAAAATAAAAATGTAAGCTCCCTCTAACTCTTACTCTTCACTTCTTCCTTCTTTCCCTTCAAAACTCAATGTTAATCTCTTTGGCAAGTGCACCAAATCGTTCAAGTAATAAACCGTGGTAAGACCAGGTATCGTTTTCCCAAGAGACTCGTAATACTAGAAAATTGTGCGATTAACAACTCATCTAGACTCAAGAACAACTCATCATTTAAGAATATGTGCAAAAAGATAAATTCACAAGTAATTACAAGGTTGGACTTTGGTATTGAAGGCACTTGGAAATGGAAAAGACTAGAAATGGTATGAAATGACATTGTTAAGGTTAGTTTTCACCAATGCACTCTTGTGTATAACCAATTTCATCTCCTCTCTATCAATTTACTAAAGTCAATCCACTAAAACACTCTAGCCCTAATCCCTTAGGTGAAAGAGCCTAGGTTTTCCTTATCAAACTCCAATCCCTTGGACAATCTAACAAGCAAACCCGCATTAAGAACTAGGATCTAAGACAACATGTGAATCATATCCCATCCCTGGCTCAATGACCCACAAGGACTCTTGTTTCAGTTCAAGATTTCATATCCCATCCCTGGCTCAATGAAACCCTAAAATCAAGTCATGAACGTCCCCATTACATGCAAGCTTTAAGATCGGAAACAAGAATACTAGTAATAGATAGAAAAGGCATTTATAAATACGAAACAATCATTCATTACACAAGAGTTCATAGGCTACATCTAACCCTAACAAGATGAATCTGGTTCTCCATTTCCATGGAGAACCCTAAAGCTTACAAACATGGAAGATGGAAGAAGAAGGAGACCCAAAGGAAGAGGAGGAGATATTCCCACAAGCTCCTCGCGCCCTCCATGAGCTCTAGACGTGAAATCGCGCCTCTAAAGAACCAAAGACCCTTTTTCTTTCTGCCTCGTGAGTATATATACTGCCCGAATTCTCGCTTAAGCTAAATTATTCTCGCTTAAGCGAGAATTCTTCTTGGAGAAGATAGTCATTCTCGCTTAAGCTAAATTATTCTCGCTTAAGCGAAAATGACTGTTAAATCAATGACTTCTTGGATCATCGAGGCTCTTCAATGTAATGGAGGATCTTCCTAACATCAAAATAGATCAAAGAAAACAAGGGATTAGAGTATTATTTACGTAATGTAGCCCAAAATATAGATAAATACTAAAACTAAATAAAAGAGAGGATTTAAGCAAGTAATAAGCTAAAGAAGAGTTGATTTTGCTACTAAAATGATGCTTAGATAATGGTAAGAATTAGCATTATCAAACTCCCCCAAACTTACAACTTTGCTTGTCCTCAAGCAAAAGTACTTCACGTAGTAAACAATTCAATCACGATAGTCTAGCAACTCAAGCATAGTTTCAATCAAATAAACAAAATCAATCATGCTTGCTCAACTTGGAAATTACATTCAAGAGATAAAATGGCCTTAGCAAGCTAAACTTCAATCATGGTGCTCATAATTTAAATCACAAGATAGATGTAATTGATAGATCCACAAACGTGGCAAGATGTTTTCATTGAATGCATGGAACCATCCTTCACCAAGGAAAGTGTTTCACTCAAGCACAATGGTGTATAAGGATGTGTGTCTAACTCTCAACTATCACAGTGTTATACAAATTAAATTTGCCGTTCGTTTCACAATATCAAACACATTCACAAGCAAGTTAGCATCACAAGGACTTTTTAAGGCTTGTAATGTGGTTGGGCTAAGAAGAAAAATTAGTTTTTCTGGACAACAAAGCACCTTGAGCTAAGAGATAAAACAATTTACTTCATGATATAACATTAGTCTCTCTCTTTGCTTCACAATTGGATAAACCACTTCTCAACTTATTTCCCAATTCTTTTTCAATGAATTCATTTTTATTTCTCTTCTTCTTTCTTCTTTTTCTTTCTTTTTGACTCATTTTGCTATTTCTCAATGCTCCCTTATTTCAAAAACTCCCCCAAACTTAAACCATTCTCCTCATCCTAACATATATGTTCATCTCAACTCAAGGTAAGGAGGTTAAGGATTTTTCAATAAGCTTAAGGTTCCAGGGGTGAGAAAGTTTTTCTTCAAGGTTCAAGTGTTTTGCATTGGCTTTTAGGCTCAAAAATGTAGAAGAGTTGAAGGACAAGATGGCCTTGATCATTTGTAACAAGCAAGCAAATAGTTCAAATAGAGAAACTCAGGCAAAATCAACTGTGATTTCAAAGTGATAGCACTCAACAATAAACTTTGGGCACAACATCTCACAGGTTTACTCAGGGTTCCAAAGTTTGATAAACATCATGCCAAGAATATTGATCACAATTAAAACCAAGCATCCATCTAAACATATACAAGCAACCACAACCTCTATTCAACAAACTTAACCACATAATCTCAATTAAATTTTCAAAGAAATTTTCATAGATAAAGAGCAAGCACAAAAGATTTGTATTCAATTCAAGCATAACATATGATTCACTCGAATCACCAAACCAATTGCAAAAGAACTATCCACTAGGCGAGTCAAAAAGAAATCAAAAACACAAAAACTGAAACTAAATAAGAACGGGAAATTAAAACTGAAAAACCGATCAAAATGGACTCTTTGCAGCTCCAACAGTGTAGAACACTATCTTTACTTTTCATATGTAACATCTTCCTCCTCTAGTAGCTTATACTCCGCAACTGCTCCACCTCCCCCATCAGTAGGGGCCTGGCCCCCAGGCCATGCTACACGAGCAGCAAAATCTTCAAGTCATATGTTTCTCAGCTCAGGCATGCCTCAAAGGTTGACCAATGGTGGTTTTGAACTCTTTAATTCCTAAGGAAGATCTTATCCTGTAACAAGAAAGCTCAAAGTAAAATTAGTATCTCATAGTCAATAATTGAAGAGAAAGGTCCAAAAACATACTAAAAGAAATGTGCAAAAGAAAGCAAAGAAACAAAACAATGAAAGTCAAAACAAACAAAGACAAAAGTACATGAACATAGAGGGAAGTCTTAAAATTAAGCTTCCCAAAGGTACAACAACACAAAAAGGTTTAAAAACACATCAAAAGAAGTGTGTGAAAGAGTGCAAAGAAAGAGAAAATTCAAAATCAATCAACAAAAACAAACGTGCAGAACCAGTATTGGGGGCACCATATCAGATTTTAGCTTAAGCTAAAACTTTTTCGCTTAAGCTAAACATTTTTCGCTTAAGCTAAACATTTTTCGCTTAAGCTAAAATTATTTCGCTTAAGCTAGATTTGCACTAGAAATTTTCGCCTAAGCTACAATATTTTCGCTTAAGCGAACTTGTTCCAGTGGGTACCCCAATTTTTAGCCTAAATCTCGCCTAGGCGATTTAGTTTTAGCTTAAGCGAAACTATTCCAGTGAGCACCTTAAATTCCAATTCAATTCTCGCCTAAGCGAATCTTCTTTAGCCTAAGCGAAAATATCAGCAAAACTTATTTTTTCATTTTTCTGCATAGCTCGCCTAAGCGAGAAAGTTTAGCCTAAGCGAAAATAATGCAGATTCTTGCGAGATTGGCCATTCAATTTGTGATTTTTAGTTTCATACCTTCATTCAATGCACTTACACACAAACCAAGCTACAAATAACATAATATACTTATACAAACCACAAAAACAACATTACAACTCAAAAATCACAAACATGCAATAAAATACAAACATGCATAACACAAGTCACTAATTGAAATTGAAACACATACAAGCACATGACACTAAAACAACACAAACACAAGTAAAAAGGGTAAGAAAATTGGGTTGCCTCCCAAAAGCGCTTGTTTAACGTCATTAGCTTGACGGTTTACTCAATGAAGTGCAAATGTTGTTGTTGGTGTGCTCCTTTCACCAACTCTTCTTTAATCACTTTCTAGTCACCAAATCAATTCTCATAGCATAAGAATCTTCATTTTTGCCCTTCCACTACCTTGACATCTTAAAACACTCAATCCTCTTGATCAACTTTGGCTTGCTAGGCTTGAGTTCCTTGTCTCTCATCAAAGGGTGGTGGTGACTAGTCTTTCTCTTTTTCTTCTCCCTTTCTTGTTCATCTTTTACGTAGCACTTGGAGCATCTTCAAGGGAGGAAGAATTTGTGGCAGCTTGTGATGCTCAACATAGTTGTCTCCTTGTGTCCTATAATTCCTTCAATCTCAGGGTCTTCATGATGCTTTTGAGGCTGCAGTCCTCCTTATGTGAACATCCCTGCATACACTTAGACACAACTAGGCTAAAGCCACAAATTAGCCCAAATAAAAGTGAAAATCTATTTACAACAAAAGAGTTAGTTCTATATACAAAATCAAGTCTACATAAGTTAGAAACCTCACAAAAGTCTAGTATTGACACGAGTCCCCGGCAACGGCGCCAAAAACTTGTTAATCTCTTTGGCAAGTGCACCAAATCGTTCAAGTAATAAACCGTGGTAAGACCAGGTATCGTTTTCCCAAGAGACTCGTAATACTAGAAAATTGTGCGATTAACAACTCATCTAGACTCAAGAACAACTCATCATTTAAGAATATGTGCAAAAAGATAAATTCACAAGTAATTACAAGGTTGGACTTTGGTATTGAAGGCACTTGGAAATGGAAAAGACTAGAAATGGTATGAAATGACATTGTTAAGGTTAGTTTTCACCAATGCACTCTTGTGTATAACCAATTTCATCTCCTCTCTATCAATTTACTAAAGTCAATCCACTAAAACACTCTAGCCCTAATCCCTTAGGTGAAAGAGCCTAGGTTTTCCTTATCAAACTCCAATCCCTTGGACAATCTAACAAGCAAACCCGCATTAAGAACTAGGATCTAAGACAACATGTGAATCATATCCCATCCCTGGCTCAATGACCCACAAGGACTCTTGTTTCAGTTCAAGATTTCATATCCCATCCCTGGCTCAATGAAACCCTAAAATCAAGTCATGAACGTCCCCATTACATGCAAGCTTTAAGATCGGAAACAAGAATACTAGTAATAGATAGAAAAGGCATTTATAAATACGAAACAATCATTCATTACACAAGAGTTCATAGGCTACATCTAACCCTAACAAGATGAATCTGGTTCTCCATTTCCATGGAGAACCCTAAAGCTTACAAACATGGAAGATGGAAGAAGAAGGAGACCCAAAGGAAGAGGAGGAGATATTCCCACAAGCTCCTCGCGTCCTCCATGAGCTCTAGACGTGAAATCGCGCCTCTAAAGAACCAAAGACCCTTTTTCTTTCTGCCTCGTGAGTATATATACTGCCCGAATTCTCGCTTAAGCTAAATTATTCTCGCTTAAGCGAGAATTCTTCTTGGAGAAGATAGTCATTCTCGCTTAAGCTAAATTATTCTCGCTTAAGCGAAAATGACTGTTAAATCAATGACTTCTTGGATCATCGAGGCTCTTCAATGTAATGGAGGATCTTCCTAACTTCAAAATAGATCAAAGAAAACAAGGGATTAGAGTATTATTTACGTAATGTAGCCCAAAATATAGATAAATACTAAAACTAAATAAAAGAGAGGATTTAAGCAAGTAATAAGCTAAAGAAGAGTTGATTTTGCTACTAAAATGATGCTTAGATAATGGTAAGAATTAGCATTATCACTCAACCATTAAAATTTTCTCCCTTCTTCCTTGACTTGTCACCCATTCTATTAAAATTCTCACCTTAAACTTTATTCTCCTATATATTTATAATTAATATCTCTAAGGAAAATAGAATACTTTATTATCACTTATTATTATTTAATAATAATATATAATTATATCTAACAATCTCGATGAATATTTTTTCTAATTGAAGAATTATCTATGTTATTTCTTAGAAAATAAATATTTTAAATTAAAATAAATTCTTTAATTTTATAACTAATAAATTGTTTTATCTTTTACTTCAAATAATTAGCCATATTTGTATATTTTTTTAATTATTAAAATTTTTAGAATCTCACATTCTTCTAAAAAGTTCTTGAAAATGTATTTATTAGTAAACAAAAAATGTATCTTTTTCTCATATTTTTCTTTCAAAACATTTAACAAAATTACTAAAAAATGCAGTCAAACAAATCAACAACACATTCATATTCTAAGAAAAGATACACAACAGACATACAATAAGCTCCATTTCCACAAATCACGTAGGACGACTCTGCTCAACTCACCACCTTAACCAATTTGTTTTTATATTCAACCTAGATTGACTTCTTTCGATATTTGGTCCATATAAACACGTTTCGACTTTCAATCCAAACTAACTCAACTTGATTTTTTAACCCAAACTGACTCGACTCAATTCTTTAGTCTAGGGCGACTCTACTTGAGCTTCAACTTGAGCAAACTCTGTTCTACCTAAACCGATTTGACTTGATCTTTGTCTTTGACCAACTGAATTCAATGTTCATTCCAAACCATCTCTGCTTGACCTTAGATAGGCCGACTTGATTTGATTTGATCCTCAACTGCTTTAGCTCGACTTAGACAACATTGATTTTAAAATTTCAAAATCTAAAATCTAATTCAATCTAAATCCAATTTAAATCAATTAAGAGGATGAGATTTAAAATCCATAAATATAAATTTAGATTTTGGATATCTATTTAAATAGACTAAATGTAATATAAATTTAGAATATTATAAAATAGACTTCAAAATTTGAACTTTTTGTCCACTAGTTAGAAGATAATGAATAATAAAAATATGATCCGGTTTTAACTTAAAAAGTAATATCTAGATCAAGTAAAAGCCAAAGGTTTTTAATGGATTTTTTAAAACTATAGACAATTACGTAGTAATGATATTAAGTTAAAAGAAAGTACTAAAGATTAAATCAAAATCCTATACTGTATAACTTCTACTGGTTTCTCCACAAATATCTAAAACAGAAATTAACGGAAATAATTTGTACTTAAATTAATTTATATACTTAGCTTATTAAAGAAAGTCTTGAATAGATCGTGACATTCCTGTCTTGGTCTCTTAAGTGCACTTATATAACTCAAAAGCTTCATAAATTAATATCAAATCTAAACTAAGGTATTAATTTATTTCTTATTTAACCTATAATGTATTGCCAGGTCGAAAATAAAAAATATAGAGTAAAATAACGAGTAATATCAAGGAATAAAGGAATGATTTTCTCTATCAAATAATAATAACCAGTATTTACATCTTTCTTAAATTAGATATTAATCCATCAAATTCCTGTTTCAAGCATTGACAGTAGAATCCCATTTAACGATTTGACTGAGCTTGTCAAAGTGAATCGATTGAATTCCTATTGCCACCAAAGTGAACTCACCCAAGTTGATTCCTTGATGACCCAAAATTTGCCTATTTAGATATAAATAAATGGAAAAACATAAAACAAAATAAATAATAACGAGAAATACCAAACGTTATGCCATTCACAAATGCGTGACTTGTTTATGGTCGGCATGGAATTAGTTTAACGTGTAACATGATACCAACGCAGGTCTGGGTTTTCAACAAGATGGGATAAAAAGAAAGGATTTAACTATATCATCACGAATGGAACCATTTATAGAAACAAAAATGAAATGGTGTTATAGCATCACCATTTTGTTCGTCTCTTAAGACAACAACGTATTTAGATGCACTTAACGAATCGAATGAATCTTCCAAAATCTTAAATCAGATATGTTTGTAATTAATTACATAGAAAAATAATGAAGATATGATCTCCCATTATTTCTGAATCACAGATCCATATCCAATCTCAATTCAGCCTGAAAGTTAATCTCGGATCATCTTGAACGACACTATTTCACCACAATATCCCAGTGATGAAAATTATGTTTCACTAGATGTCTCTGATGAAGTAATCTAAGTGGTGATGCCAGTGACACTACGTAGATGATACAGCTTCAATGGCGCTGCCAAGGGGCCATGCTGCCTCAACGAGGGCATCATCGTATTTAACTTTCTTCACCAATGTAACTTCTTGCCATGGATATATGCCTGCTAACAAATTGAAGTAATGAGGACAGGAAGATAACAATAAGTAGAAACGACATTTTAGGTATTCCGCACTGGAATAAAACATACCAAACCCATCAACAAGCAGTGTATACTGGTATACGAGATCCATGCAAAGATAAGGAAGGTTCCCCTCCTCAACATTTGGATAAGTTGATTTGGCATTCTCAAGTTTTGTTTGACATGCTCGCTTAGCTGCATCTTCAAAATCTGCTGGACGAACTATCGCAACTGGCGAGTTTGGATCAGCAAAACCAGCCTACGAATAAATAATAAATTATTAGAATAGCAATGCAGTACCATTTGAAGCAATGACTATTAACACTCTTCCAAGGTTGGAAAAAATAAAATCATAAATACCTCAGCAGCGCGGTCAAAGAAAAAAGATGCAACAAAAAGATTCTTCTGCCCATCCCCCCCTCCACCATTCCATATCCCACCAAAAGTACACTTCATATGAGTACATGCTATCTCGTTAACTTTGAGAGCCTTAAGAGCAACACTTTTGCATTCATTTATGTTTGCTCCTGATGAGGAAGATGAAGCCTTAAACGACTTTCCCCCATACAGATAGGACCCTGAGAATATTTATTTAAAGAAAATAGCTTCTTATCAGAATTATAAGGCAAGAAGAAAAATAATACAAATTAATTCAAAGCTATTTTTCCTTCATGACCAATTAAGGGTTAAAAAGAACTATCCCGCATACAACATACAAGAAAGGAGTATATTTACCATCATAGCCAGATAAGATACAAGGGTTTTCAGCATCATCAGAAACCTTTAAAATCTCTGCACGAGCAGCTAGTAAACCATAGCGCAGGTAACTGAAAGTAAGATGTAAAAGTCTATCAGATAAGAAAAAAGTATAGCAGAATACACAATATCGATGAACATGGAATAGGAATTGAGAAAGACTAGCTCCTAGTTAGAGGCTGAAAAATCAGTAAGTAGAAAACCTGTGAACATAGACGTAGTATTTCCTTCCCCTCAGGAACATCTCCCTGACATAAGGATCCTCTCCATCTGCTACTTTCGGAGCCGTGGCAGCTTCTGTCTCTGAGATGGCATAAGCCATTTGAACAGATCCACCACCAAGATCAACAACTCCGACAGTCTTTGAATACTCTTTTCCCAAATTTCCCAATAGATAGTTGATCGTAACCTAAAACAATTCCCAAGGTACAACTTCAGAGAAGAGAATACACAAAGTTCATAATTAATTTACAAGTTGCAGCTAGTAGCCTATATTCATGCTTGATTACTATATTTTCACAAATAAATGTTTCCTAGCAGCATACGACTTATACCAGACCATATCTTCACCTCATGAACTTCCAAGAAATTATCAGATCTCTAGATTTTGTGTTCTAAAAACAATAATCATTCCCTAAATTTTGAAGTTCAAAATAAATTATATTTGTGTGACACGTCTAAGCATTGCTTTTACACTCTTGAAATTCCAAAATTCAATTATGTAATGAGAAAACTGTATATGAAAGACTTTTATATTGGCAAGGGACCTAGACTTAATCCCACCAAAAATTATAAAGTGGAGAATAATACTCAATTACAGTTGTTGGAAATTCAGAATTAACGGAAGTTTGAATGTAAGTAGGGTGGCAAAACATTCTATGGGGAGAAGTGAGGAAGCAAATTTTATCTACTTCGACAACAAACCTAAATGAATTTTTTAAATGAATTTTATAATTTTATTTTCAAGAAGATATTCGAGAGTTTACAATACATATAAATCAACCAGCAATGTGGATGATCACTCAAACATTTAACAAAGGGTTTTGAAATTCAAACTTCACTAAATTGCCACAAAATTTGTAAGTTGAGTATTCCACACCCACATCTCCCACCAATTTCGCTAATGAACAATAAATAACAAAAGCAATTGTAGCCTAATTGGCCTTGTTTAAGTCTTATTTCTACTTGATACGTATGTGTATTAGGATATGACCAAGACCTATTTCTTTTGTGAGCCACTGGCCAAAAAGTCTTCCTAAAAGTTTTTATACTTCTCACCCCTTTGAGCTAAATAGTGAAAATAGATATTTTATTATGATCTTCTTAGAACCCCAGAAAAAAAAAAGGAAAAAATAACTGTCTCATACCTAAGATTTAAGGAACAATTACTCACAGTAGAATATAATAGAAGGTTCTAAGTTTGGTGTGAGCATGAGAACCCACTAATCATAAACCAATAAAAGAAATACGAGCCAACCAAAGTACACATGAAGTACAATAGGTAATGAGTAAGTGTCCAGGAATTCATTTCCTGAAGGTTATAATGGCTAGTCATTTTGAAATTTCTTCTTCCAGAAGTTGTGGAACTGCTGTAATTTCTCCATTGAATTACAAGATTACCCAACGATTGAGAAAAGATTTGTTGACTAGAAATTATCTTTCTAAAAATGCTCAGTTTTCTAGATTAGACTCTTTGTGCGGTTTTGTTTTTGCTTGGGAACAAACAAATTAGAAGTTTGGTATTGCTATAAATGTCAAGTATTGATATCTTTTGATACTTTTTTGGACTCATATTTGAATACTTGTGTTGTTTTATGATTTTTTTTAGTAGATTTTATTTCAAATTCAACTTTTGTAACTTTTTATTATGATTTCACTAAGGTACAACCTTCAACTCAGAATGAGAGAAGAAACTACCAAGTCAGTTGTAAGTCCTCTACTTCAAAGTTGGTTGCTTGACAAAATTCAGCAAGGAAGTAGGTTCTCCCTTAAGTAATGTAGATATTTTCTTCATCAAGGAGTTGGGTTAAAATCAATTTTGTGGATCGTTGAATTAACTACATAATTCAACTTGATGGGCTAGGGAAGAAGGTAATTAACATGAGAATGCTAACAAAATTAATATCCAAAAACTCTTTCATCATTTTGCATTATCATTATTCTTGAGTCATTTGATTAATCTTTATTCTCTTATCCAAAAACCTTAAAATTCTCATTTGACCCTATTCATTTTATTATACCAAAAATGGTATTTATTTTTGCTTGTGAATTCACAAAACCCTACAATTAATTTTCTTTTTGATTAAATAATTACATAGCAAGTTTCTATGAATTCAGTACTTAGACTTTTGTGCATTTACTATTTATCACAAACTGGTATGCTTGCCAAAGAGCTATTATATCTCCTACTCATGACACTCTATGAAACCAATATTAAAAGTTGTTCACATACTCCAAGTCCACAAAAACAAACATCAGCACCTATTCCCACCCTCCATTACAAGACATGAGTCATTGTTTTTATGTTAAATGGTGAGTCCTCTTCATGAAGTCTTTCACCATTATCACTCAATATATACAATTTTCTAAACTATCATTGGTTGACTGCATCCTATTTGTCATTTATCTCATCCATATCTCTTTACAATTCCAGGGAATATGAATGATGTACTTGATCATCCTAGATGATGGCAAGCCATGATTGTTGAAATACAAGCTCTTGAACATAATAGCACATAGGAATGAGTTTCTCTTCGGCTTGGGAAGAAGGCAAATGGATGTCAATGGATTTATACTATTAAAGTTGGGCCAAATAATGAAATTGATCACTTTAAAGCTTATAGGTAGACAAAAGACACACTTAGATATATGGTCTTACTAGTATATATTTTTTCTCATGTGGCGAAAAGGTACTATTGTTTGCCTATTCTTTGACATAGTAGCTATTTTGGCTGCTATAGCCATTTGGTATTAAAAATATTTTTCTTCATGGTGGTTTGAAGAAAGAAATGTACATCGAGAAATCCCTCGTCTCTTGGAAATTATATTTACCTTAATGTGCATGTTGATAAGATAGTCATGACAAGAAATAATAATGCCAAAAATTTCTTTTCTAAAGAAGCATTTTTTATGCAATCACTTTCATACAAAAGATCTTACATGTCTTGAATACTTTGTGGACATTGAAGTGGTTCGAACAAAGGAAGGTATTTAATTACTCAAAGAAAATAGGCCTTAGATATCCTAAAAGAAACAAGCATGATTGAGGAGACTCATGGATACTCCTATAGATCCAAATAAAAAAGCAATGACAAAATAGAATGAACTTTTCTCATACCTAGAGAGATAGAGAAAACTTTTTGAAAATATTATTTCTCTCACTATCATAGACCTGACCTATGTTTTACAGTTGATGTGATTAGTCAGTTTAAGTACACTCCTATTATTGATCATTGGAATGTTGTCATTCACACCTCAAATTCCTCAAAAAGGGTTGACAAGTATGTTATACAAAGATAAAGGAAATACCTAAGTATCTAGGTATTGTGACACTGACAAGGCAAATTATCTTATAGATAGAGGTTCCACTACTGAAACTTGAGTTGTCATTGGATGGAATATTATTTCTTGGGAAACCAAGAAGCAAAAAGGCACTGTCTTGTCAAGTGTTGAAGCTGAATATAAGGCTATAGTTTTACTTGTATGGATAAAACAATTTCTCCAAGAATTAAAATCTAGTGAAATTACACCAATGAGATAAGGTCAGTTTAGGGTGTATAAGTGGATGCAAACCTCCATTTACAAGTTGGTTTTGTGGGGTTGAGTGAGACTTTAAAAGCCACTTATTAACATGGTATCAGAGTCGTAAGTTTTCCTATCCTAACGACATTTGTTGTTTGTTATGTTTATTGTTCCATCCACCATCATGGCCGCAATGGACCACCCATTAATGTGTAGTCCCACGCACAAGAGGTATATACCTCAACGTGAAGGAGTGTATTGGAAGTAAACTAGAGATAAGGTCAATTTAAAGTATATAAATAAGTATAAACCTCATCTTACAAGCTGATTTTGTGGGATTGAGTTAAACTTAAAAGACCACTTTTTAACATTAAAGTTCTATTTTAAGAAAATGCAACTTTTTAGAGCAAATGCATTTTTTACAACTTTTTCTTTTCTTTTCTGATTGTTCTAAGAGAGCCCCTTATCCTCCTCTGTTTCAGACTTCTTGATATATGTTCAGCAACAGAATAAACATGACATATCAATTAATTTCTAGTTCCGTAGTGTAGTCAAATAGTGGGATCACGCTCCACCATTTTAGAAAAATATAATAACAAGCCCTAACTGAAAGTTCAGCAATCAAAATCCAAGCCAAACATAAAGGACTAAAAAATAGTATTTTTCAACTTCTGAAATATAGAAATATATATATATATATATATATATATATATGAAGATTGTGTTAGCAAGTTGGTCATTATGCCAGTATTTTGCGGCTCAGACTGTTCCTTCTGTGTGTGATAGGAAGCCACTACCTAGTATATGGAAAAACGTAATATAAGAAAAGAATATAAGGGAATGAGTAAGAACACGGAGCTAAACTACTATTGAGCTAACTTGTCAAAAATATCTTCAGCAACATCAAACGCCAAAGGCAGAGGGTTCATTCGATTTGGTCATTCAAACTCATCTCCATCTCACTTAAGAAATGAAAGAGTTAGAAACCACAGCCACCAAAACCTCATTTACATTATTCATACACCACAATCACCATAAGCCATCGAATGATCTATGTTAGTGAGAGATAGTCAATTTTCTTACAGTCCCCGTATGAACTATTCACATTTTTAACAATGTGATATATAACAGAAAACACTTGTGATTCCCTCATAGTCATGATGCATTAGTAACTGGACTAAAGCCAATAGTCAAGCCTAAAAAGATGTAAAGCCGTAGCCAGTTCTAACAACAATAAGTTCATGAATCATACCCATTGATAAGCACCTTCTTGTGTTCCATCCAGCACTGTAACTCCATCAGCTTCAGATCTCAGGCTACTCTTGTCCTTAAGCAAATCCCTTACCTTAAATGAATGCAATTTTAGGCAAGAAAAAATTAAAACATAACAAATTGCACATAGGTGCTATAACATTGAATTGAGAAAGACAGATAAATAGCCACCGCTTGCAAGATCCTATCTGATGCATCTCCTTCCAATGCCCTCAAACCCGCAGTCGCCTGCAAAGTACACAAACTCAACGTAATTAGGACCCAAACGTCAGTTAACACAACCACACACACTGAGTTAGTGTATGTTTGGATGCCGGTTGGAAGAACTAAAGTATTCCTGAAACAATAACCTCTTCTTGACTTTGTGCACTGAAATTCAGGAATGTGAATTAGAATTTTCCAAGAGGACGGTTCCAACTTCTATCTAAACATAGGGTCACTAAATATAAATTTAACAAAAGAAAAAAAGACGCACCCCAACTCGAACTATTGTCTTGGATCGCAATTCACGAGGAACAACACTCTCAGCTTTATCCAGAAGCGGAACCAAAGATTCTGCTGCCTTTTTCGGATCTTGAGCGTACGCACTCAAACCCGGTTTAAGCTGCAAAATAAAAAAAAACAACTGAGACCTAAAACGCAAGCAAATCATAATATAGTAACAATAATAATAATTAAATTATTATAATAGATTATAACTATCAGGATTTTATCGCAATCGTTGATAGTATGGTAAATTGAGGACAAACGTGACCACAACTGAAGTAACATGGGCAAAACTTCAACATTATGGCACAAATTGCACGCCGAACCGTTTAAAATAGTAATAATATTAATTTGCTTTGTTTTGACCTGAACGAAAAGCTCGAGATCTTTGCCAATGTGAACGAGATCTAGGTTTTGATCGAAATGGAAGACGTGGACACGGCTGCCGGAGCTGCCGGCGTCAAAGATGACGGCGTAGGAACTTCCGGATTTCTTGTTGGGGGACATTTTGCGGTTGACGAGAGCGTAGTCTCCGGCGGACTCGTTGGAGGAGCTGGACGGCATGACGTAGAGGACGAACACAATGAGAAGAAGTGGGATCGCGACAACAAGCAGAGTCCCTCGGAACCGGTAGATCTTGTCGGAGAGTGACTCCTGGCGGCCGATGCGCTTCAGCATTTTGCTGGACTCGAACTCCTGCGAGTGCTGATCGGCGGCGTGCGAGGGCGGAGAATTGCTGCTGGCCTGGCCGTCAAAGAGCTCAGCCGAGGACGGCGACCTGTACCGGATCTGACCGTTGGAGGAGGCGGCGGCGGGCGGAGCCTTCAATTGCTTGGGATCTTGTAGCGGCTCCAGCTCTGTGTCTTGGGATTCTCAACCAACTAATTGGAAAAGAGGAAAACGACGTCGGTGATGGATCCAAAAACGAAAGGGACGCGAAAACGGCGTGATGGTGCCCGTTATATTGTGCCAATGCAAAAAGCACGTTGCGTCTCTGCAACTCAACACTGAATCTCTCTCTTTCTCTCTCTAACTAACTCACTCGTGTAGTGAGAGAAGAGGGTGTCAGTGTCTGTGTTGTTTGTGCGGGAAAAATGGTTAAATGCTGTGTAACTGTAAATTGCAAAGGAAGAAAAGGTTTCTGAGTTGGCCTTGCTCGCCCCCCGGGTCGGACTCGGTCTGAGAAAAACCGAGTCGTTATGTTTCTAATCTTTCCGCGTTTTCTCTGTGCCCAATGTATAAGTATTAAGTATTTTGTATGCAAGTGTATAAGGCTACGTGTCCTGTACCATACGTAGGAACGAGAGAAAGAATGAACTTTCCACGTGCACATTCTTCCTTTAAAATCACTATTTTAGTATATCCATTTTCCTTTTCTGTTAATTGACAGCTAATTATAAAATGTTTATTATCGTTATATATTTAATTTTAAATGCGAAAACTGTATACCAAATAAGAGTGCATTTAAATAATGTGTTATTTACATTTACAATTTCACAAACTACACATTTAAATAATGTGTTATGAATAATAAATAGAGTTAACATAATTTGTAATAAGGAAATACGATTATAGCAAGAAAGTTAAAAAATTTGTATAATAAAAGAAAAAGAAAACAAGTGCAAATTACTAGAAATCCTAAGAAATGTTGTTATATTTTGTTCTAAGCAAAAAATTAGCACGTTTGAGGAGAAATTAAAACTGACAAAAAAAAATACAGGCCTTAAAGCCAAAGTGGGTAGATATATAATTACATTAAATATCATCGGTATTATTGTAAAACCTTACTTTTATTATACAGGGTACTAATGATGTATGTATACCAAACTGGGGGCAAAAGCGTATGTAGAATTGTACGTATACAAGAAAAAACAAATAAATAAAAAATAGTTGTTTACACTTAACACCACCGACGCAGTGTGTCATGATAAATGGGGCGAATATAAAATGATAACGAATGAATTATTGTCTAAATCAAGTTTTAAAACTTTACCAAACTTTACCAAACTTATTGTCCAAAAAAAAAAACTGCTCTGTACCTTACTAAACTTAGGTTCCGATTCAGATCTGAGTCAACAATTTAGAGCAAAAAACTCGGCTAAAAACACTTATGTTACCAGCAAATAATTCGGCCATAAAGTATTATTATTCCAAAATTATCAAAATTAAAATAGGAGTTTGATCTCTTGCATTTAATATCTACGTTAAGAAATTGGGTTTCTATAGGTTAAAATGCAGAGATAAGTACGATTTAAATTTAATACTTTAACTAATTACAAAAAAAATTATTATATTTTAAAAAATGTTATTTTAAAAATTTATGTCCCAAAAATGTGCTTTAAAATAATTAAAAAAATTATAGTATACTTTTCTCAAAAAAAAGAAAATTAATAACACGCTTATTTTCTTAGAAACTTGTCAAGTCACCAATTAGTTACAGATTGGGAACAAGTTTCATAACAATTCCAATTTGACAATATTAACATGCTTTCATTTGCCTTTCTTACCCATATTATTATTTAACTTTTTTTGTAAAAATAAATAAAATAAGTCTGACTTCATTCTGATTTATTTATGTTTGAAGAAATCAACGCATTACCAAACCAATATCATTTATATATAAAACAGTTTCAATACTTTATACTGAAGACAAGTTCACTTACCAATTACGTATACTATACTCTAAACTATTAGAGGTTTCATCCTTAATTAAAAACAAAAACAAAAAAAACAAAATCAACGTAAGAGAATAATATCCGTATACTGGAACGAAAATAGATCAAAAGCTTTCTCAATAATATTGATTTAACTCCACCATTATTTTTAGTTTAACCTCAATAATATTGCGAACTCTACATGAACAGAGGGGTTGTCAAGCCTATGTATCATTAAGTTTGTATTGATGCTCTATAATTTAGATTAGTTAAGTTGTACACTATTAGAGGGTAAGGTACACTTCTAGGGTTAAGCTATGCACTTTTACTAATAAGTCACCTTAAGTTTATATAATAAATAATGTTAAGTATGTTTAATCAGTTTGCCAATTTAAATTAACTTAAGTTGTTCTAAATTTAAATATATTTAAGATATTATTTATTAGATGTATTTTGAAAAAAAAAACTATTAAACAATTAAATGTTAGACAACAAATAAATAAAAGAATAACAATATATGATTAGTGAGTGTGTTAAGACAAGATCATATAGAAAGATTAGATTGTCTAACAACTCGAGTTTTGAAGTTTAACAACACTCAACGAAATATTGGTTATAGAATGTAAAGTCTAACATAACATGTGTTAAAAGATAATACCGAATAGAACAAATGTTTATCAGATACAATAATCTAAATAGAGTAATGAATGAGATAAACATATATAAAGAATATAATACTTGAAGTAAAATTTGTTTAAACGGAAACAACATTTGAATTATCCAAACATGTTAAGTCACTAAGTGTATGACAGAACAAACCATATAAGATATTTGTATAACGCACTAAACTTCATCACATGATATATTGAATACTTGATATCTCAAACGCGTCTAAATCATAGAAACAAAAATGACAAACGCTATAGAACTCCTAACAGAATGTCTAATTATTATAGCACTTGAATGAAATGAAAAAGTGTTTGAACGTTAACCTTGCTATGCATAACTAAACGATGAATTATAACTTAGACAATGTTATGAAACATGTTTAAAGACTATATCATCTAAAACATCAAAACACTCTGTCTTCCAACAATGCTTTTATCATATAATGCTAACATGTGTCAAAGTGCTTTAAACACATAACATGCTTAATGATCAGTTTAAAACATTTAATGTTGTACGAAAAAGTGTTTCTTTACTTGCATGCTTTGTTCTCGTTATCTGTGTAGGAAATATCAACACTAAACTTTATTCAAAAGCTCTGCACAAATAATAGAAAACGTTAAGAAATAATAAGACGTTCATGAAATGTGATCTTAAAGTTTTTAGCTCTGGAAGGTCGTACAAGCTACTCATGAAAGAAAGCGCTGATAAAACATTGTCACTCTAAAACATAGACCTAAGTTTGACCAATTACCTAAAAAGGCTATGAAGTCCATCTAGAAGTTAACTATGTGTCCATCAGTCATCTCCTAAGAAAGCGATATAAAGAGGATTCACATGAGAGATGTTACTGAAAATTATTGAAAAATAAGAAAAGAGAGAATATATACAAAAAATATCATTGAATGCTTGCTATGCTTTACCTCAAAGCTCATATTGTCTAAAGGGTCTCATTCCAATAGAAAGAACTTCACAAGGTCTTATATTTCATTGTGTTGTATTTATTCTCTATTTCAGAGTTATATATTTAGAAGTGAATTAAAACATTTGTATTGTTTAATCCATTTGAGTTAAATGTTCTACACAGTTGTGTAAAATGCACAATCGTACAAGTTGATAAAAACCCAGATGTCTCAGGTACTCTGCAAGAGGATAGTTGAACAAATAAGATTGATAGAAAAATTGTTAGGTTTCTGGGTTAAAAGGAACCTAAAACGTTTAGTTCTACACCCAAAAACACCAGTGTTATCAACACCCAGCACTGGAAACGTATCTATTATTCCAACGCAAGCAGAGTACAAGATAACAACCAAGGGAAAGTCTCTCTTAATAGATATTCTCTATTAACACAGACTCAGAATCGGACCTTTCATTATGTGCTTAAGAAGCAAATTTATTTGTCAACCATACCTCACTACATTGGTGGACCTTCTAACTTTAAAACATGAAAAGCAAACCAATTATTATTTAAATTGAAGTGAGAAAGGGAAAACCCCAACTTAGACAGGGCTTTAACAGTCCTCTGGCTAAAACGAAAAAATAGTTGAAATTAAAGATACCCTCTTCTTCCTCTTTCTCCTTAATGATCTGGGATTTGGCTTCTTCAAAGATGAGCGGTTCGTAGGTTGCAATATAGTCTTCATCGTCTGTATACCGGTTCTTCACCTTCACGAGTGTCGACTTTGCAGTCCCTTTCTTCTGCTCCTGAAAACAGCAAATTCCAAAAGACATTAACAAAGCAAATTAAAAAGAAAAAAACACAGAAACAAAAGAAAAATAGTAAGGAATAAAGTGAATTGCCTTAGATTCCTTGAGGAGAGGAACGTAGTTCCAACTAAGAATAATCTTGTAGAAGCGGCGGATTACGGATTCTTCCTGAAGCTTTTCCTTCTCCACTGCCATAACCACCGATGGAGGGAAAAGGGAAGCAAAGCTCCAACTGTAGTGGAAATACAAGCTCTCGCTACTGTGTCCACCTTTTCTATACTAATATATCATATACCTCTATTTAAACGAAATAGGGAAAAAGTGATTTAAACGGTGATTGAATGAATAGTCATTGGTAGAAAGAAGAAAATCATGGTTGAGAACGCTCTTTGTGAGCACGGCTGGAAATGGCATTTCGAAGGGATGACATGTTTGGTTTTGGAACTCTCCTCTGCAAAGGATGGACCCATAGTTTCTTTCTGCATTCTACATATTAGATTTTATTCTCATACTATATGATTCAGAAATATACACTAAATTTTTAAATTCGTAATTTATAACAAATTTATAGATTGTATCATTTTATAGATTGTAAATTGTATAATTTAATGTATTTATAAATTATTTGAAAACAACAGTTTCATGCCACTAATCTTTATTTGAAAACTTCAAGTTAAAATAGAAAATGAAATTGGACAGTCAAATTAAAACTTCAAGTGAGAAACTTGTGGATAGAAATAAAGCTTGCGTAGACAAATTATTGGTATACTTTAAAGCCAAAAGAACATACGAAGAACAAGTGAGAATAGAAAAAAAACAAAGATATTGTGAAAGGTACCATGAACGAAAAGAGAAGAAATTAAGGTTCAAGCATTAAAAAGATGTAAAGGAACTGCTATATATACCTTTAAACTTTCAAGTAGTTACTATTAACATAAAAAAAATGTAAGGACAAAAATTCAAAACTAAAGGACGTCACGGCTATTCTATTTCCTCACGAAAATCTTCTCTGTTACAAAGATATTAGAAGTAAATTGTTTAAAAAAAATGTAAACCAAAAAGTAGTATTTCCTTTATATATTATGTTCCAGAAGTCAGATATAAAAATATCATAGATGTTAGGTAACCTTCCAAAATTAGCTGCTTAACTTCTCTGTAAAATGGAACACCAACGTCTTGTAAATTTTATTTGCATTAGTCCGGGAACCATGTCTAGAGAATTTACAGCAAGGTACTATGACAGTTACATGAAAAAGTTGCACAATAACATGAAAATTTAATATATCTTACTAGACTCACAAAATTTAGTCGCCACAACATCAAAGAAGAATACTCAAAAGAGTAAACAAAATGGTTACATGATAAAGGAATTGCAAACAAGAAAGCGACAGTTATTGGCACCAATAGTGATCCCAATTAATCGTATTAATCTATGACTTTCTATTCTGCGGCCACAAAAGTTGATGCTTCCCCTCTACATGTAAAATCCCCTTCTTCATTGGACTACTCGGACCCAACCCACAAGTATTTAATCATTGTGCTAAATAGTAAAAAGGCCAAAAATAACTCAATTATCGTTTTCTTTCAGCACGCCACTTGTACACTGGTTGACTTGTTGGACAGACAATCTCATCCTCAGTTAGTTTGCGTTTCCTACCATTTTTCTGTTCATAGACGGAATATTCTTTCTGAGAATTCTACCTCAGTAAGAATTAAAAAGGTACACAATAAACTATGCAAAATATCAATACCTGCAGCTCCTTCTTCATTGCCATATCCATGTAGATTTTCTCTAGTTGGCTGAGTCTATCTTTTCTTGCTTCCAACTCTTTATAAGACCGACCTGTTTTCCTGTATAACCAAAGTAACTTATTATCAAGCTCATACGGTAGTAGAAATCAAACAAATAGAAAAAGGGGAACTAACCATAGTAGTACTGCAGACAAGTAGCAATATCTTAAGATATTGGAATTTGAGCTTAATCCAACATCACAAATCCAGTTTGATAAAATGAAAATTACACCCTATATATATATATATATATATATATATATATATATATATATATATATATATATATATATATATATATATATTATAATTTAGTCATATCTCTAATCGTTAAAAGATCTTCAATACATTATAAAAGAACTCGTGACCTGATTTACAACTTATTTGACCCAACACAAACAATTTAATATAGCCAAATAAGAGAGAACTAATAGCAATCAATCTGACCATAATTGTTATTCATCTCTCTATTGTGGGTTAAATTATGTCAATCATTCCTACCGAAAGACCAATTCTCAATAAAATGGCACTTTAAAAGGCATGCAAATATATAAACAATAAACTTGTCCTTCATGATCGATTCCTCAACCCTAGCACATTACTGCAAAAAAACATCTTAATATTGTTGGCATTAAAATACTTAATAAAATTAAGATACTTAATAAAAAATTAACAAACTTAAAGCACATTGAAGAGAACAAATAATAATTTCACACAACATATTCCTGAAAAAGTTTCAGTAGAGACAAATCATTTATCAACTTTTTTTACTCTACCACAAGACATCAAATAAAACAATTCACCAAAGATTGTCAAGTCAAATCATTTAACAAAAGATGTTTAATCTCATACACGATGTCAGAAGAAAAAGGAATTTATTTTAGTCTTTAAACCAGATGTATGTACCTCTTAATGCCAGTAAGAATATTATCGATAGTAAGAGGAATTTCACTTTTGGAATATCTTGATTGTAATTCTTTAGCCTCTTCCCTATACATGGACAAAAAATTAAAAAAGTTAGCGATTCAGAATAAATTTGTGTAATGAGGATGGGATCTACAGTATAAACATATAAAGAGCAAGAAAGGGAATGGGAGTAGAGGCAGAGAAGCAGTATGTCAATCAACAAATCAGGAATGGAACCACATAGCTGGAGAAAAGTAAACGAGTTTACTACTCAAAAAATATATCTTTAAAACATGACTATGGGACCATTTGAAAAAACTTCTATGAAACTTGTTTGGGTTTATCTTATCATTAACCATAAAAAATAGTTAAAAAATGAAAACCTGAGGTTAGGATCATCTTATAAACTCTATTTAGCTTTATCTGAATTAGCTTTACAGGGAAACTTAACTTATGACATAGCTCTCACATCATAAGCTCTTTTTGAATAAATACTTTGTAATATAAGAGTGTAGCATGGCTAGTATACAAGTAACATATATCGTGTAGTTACAACTGAATGTGCTGTGTCAGACACTCAGTTCGGAAAAGCAGTTAAAAATAGTTACCTTAATCTTTATAAAGACCTACATAGCACTCTGATAAATGAATAAATTATTTTTTACCTCTCTTCTCTGTTCTCCACAAGCATAGTTTTACATTAAGCTACTTATCCAAATTTATGATATATATATATATATATATATATATATATATAAATAACATTTACTCACTCACAAATGGAAATTGCTTACCAAATTTTTTTTATCATAGCCATAATGTCATATTGAACATACTTTACCATATCAGAAGCAAGTAAAAATTTGTGATCAGGGGTTTAATACAGGATAAAAACATCACCCTTTAAATTTTGCATAGCAAAGTTTTTTTACAATAACCATAATGTCATGTTGAACATACTTTATCATCTCAGAAACAAGAAGGAAGTTGCAAATTAGGGGCTTTATTCAAGATGAAAACATCACCCTTTAAATTTTGCATAACTAAATAAGAACTTTCAAAACAACTAAGTACACCAATAAAATAAAACATATTAACATTCTAAAAAATTAACATGCTGATCACAGAATGATAGCTCAGAAACTCATACCTGTCCTCAGCAAAGAAAACATGTTTGTTTGCAGGTGGATTATCAATAGAGTGTAGCGAGGCAGCTAGCCTTTCAATTTTCTGCAAGGGAGACCAAAACTTTCCCAGTTAAACCTACACTGTCACAATATTTCGCGCAAAAACCCCATTAAAAACAAGATAACAATCCAAAGCAAAGCCCCCACCTTTCTCTCACTCTGAACCTTCTGAAGAATGTAACCCATATCCTGCGTCTTCATAAGCATAAGCTCTTCCTGAGTGTACTTATTTGCTTCACTCCTACACAAGTCAATAAGAAAATATAACAATCACGACCACACCAACAACATCAAATCACAGAAAATCAAAAAGGCCATGTAGCAAGTCATCAATTACTCTGGTCTGTGAACTCCATCAACTATTTTTGTTCTAACCATCTTGAAGTAAAACTCATCTTCATTCCTATTAGCTGCTTTTTCCCTAAGTTTCTGTAAAACAATAAAAGTTACAAAATAGTTTAAATAGAAGGAATGACAATTCGGTGATGAGAGAGTGAAACTGTACCCGTAAAGTATCCTCTTTCTTGTGGAATGCTTTAGCACGTTGGACATAATCCTTATGCTTTTCGAGCAAGCCGAATTTTTTCCTCGCTGACCTAATGGATGAAAAAAACAAAATTGGAAAAAAGTGATTTAAATGGTGATTGAATGAATAGTCATTGGTAGAAAGAAACTCACGGTTGAGAACGCTCTTTGTGCGCACGACTGGGAATGGCGTTTCGAAGGGAGGACATGTTTGGTTTTGGATTATCTTCGTCGACTCACTCTCCTCTGCAAACGATGGCTTTGTTTAAATGGGTCGGCCCAATCTACAAATTTTTCTTTAGGAGGTTCTTCCTACAACACTACAGTCTTCTTCGTGAGCGTCTCCATTCCCCATTTGCCCTGCCAAAAATTTATATCGTGGTAGTTAAAAAAATTTTACTTTTCACTAACGGACGTGGATGTGCGTTTTTCCTGACCTCCCCACCCCAATTCAAAACTGTTAGAATAATTATTAAGTCTACTATGATTAGTATAGCAGCCCTAAAGTAGGTAGTTGTGTGATGGGTTATCTATAATGGGCCTAAAGTAGGTAGTTGTGTGTTGAGTTATCTATAATGGACCTAAAGTAGGTAGTTGTGTGTTAGGTTATCTATAATTTCATCTTCTATTTATTTATTGTATCATATTTTTATCTATATAAATAATAGAATTGAGAAGGATCTCTCTAAGCCCTTTAGAACTATTTTTCTCTGTTTTAGATATCAAGTAAAACAATTTCAGTTAAGTATAATTAAGTTAATAATACTTAAATTTAAATAAAGTTTAAATAAATAAATCTACAAAAAATTAAATTAATAACCTACAAAATAAAAAATAAAAAGAAGACAACTACACGATATCCGTTTTGGCCTTTGCAATTGTCTTCTTCGTTTTTTCACAGAGCCTCATACAGATTATACATATATATACATATTTAACAAAACATGTTCACAGAAACCTACCTAAATATACGTACAAAACCTACCTAAATATAAATACAAATCAAACTAAATCAAACAAACATATAAATCAAAAAAAGAGAGAAATTAACCTGGATCGGAGAAAAATCAACTGCGAACAAAGCACCAAACTCCTACACAGTCCTCCACAGCACGAACAATGGAAGGAAAGAAAATGGAACCAATGGAGGAAGAGAAGGGAGAAAACGGAAATGGGGAAGAGAATGAATGGAATGAAGAAGAGAGAGGTCTTTGAGGGTGGGGGAGAGAAACGGAAGTGGGGAAGAGAAGAAACGAGGAAGAGAAGATACGGGGAAGAGAAGAAATGAGGGAAGAGAGAAGTCTGTGTGGGGATGGGGTGTGTGGGCCGCAGTCAGATGGTAAGGAAGTAGGGTTTTTAGTAAAAGAAAAAGAAGTTAAGAATAGAAGTAATAAAATTATAAAGAAGTAATAAAATTATAAAATTTTAACCTAAGAGAGAAAATAAAATAAAATAAAATGGGGGTGACGGAGGAAGAAGGGTGTGATGGTGCAGTGAGAATCTTTTTTTTTCTCTTCACACGTACTCTTTTTTTTTTCATTCTACTCGTTAGATTCTATTCTCATATTAATTATATAATTTAAAAATATACACTAAACTTTTAAATTATATATATATATCGAATTTTATTTACATATTTTTCTATATATTTTATTATATATAATTAAAATAAATACGGATATTAAATTATAATTTATTAAAATAAAATAACTTATAGAAAAAAAAGTGTGAACACGTGCTACAAGTATATTTTCTACCTACTAGATACATATTATAATTTAGTCATATATATATATATATATATATATGTATATATATATATATATATATATATATATATATGTATATATATATGTATGTATATATATATATGTATGTATATATATATATGTATGTATATATATATATATATATATATGTATGTATATATATATATATATATATATATATATGTATGTATATATATATATATATGTATGTATATATATATATGTATGTATATATATATATATATATATATATATATATATATATATATGTATATATATATATATATGTATATATATATATATATATATATGGTACATTATAAAAGAACTCGTGACCTGATTTACAACCTATTTGATTCAATACAAACAATTTAATATAACCAAATAAGAGAGAACTAATAGTAATCAATGTAACCATAATTGTTATTCATCTCTCTATTTTGGGTTAAATTATGTCAATCATTCCTACCACAGACCAATTCTCAATAAAATGACACTTTAAAAGGCGTGCAAATATATAAACAATAAACTTGTCACTCATGATCAATTCCTCAACCCTAGCACATTAATACAAAAAGCATCTTAATATTGTTGGCATTAAAATAATTAATAAAATTAAGATACTTAATAAAAAATGGACAATCTTAAAGCACATTCAAGAGAACAAATAACAATCTCACACAACATATTCCTGAAAAAGTTTCAGTAGAGACAAATCATTTATCAACTTTTTTTAATCTACCACAACACATCAAATAAAACAATTCACCAAAAGATTGTCAAGTCAAATCATTTAACAAATTATGTTTAATATCATACACGATGTCAAAAGAAAAAGGAATTTATTTTAGTCTTTAAAATCATATGTAGGTTGTAAGACCCGAGAAAATGTAGAATTTATAAATAAGACTTGAGTATATTTTATTAAAATCTGTATGAATTCACAAGATGTTGTGTAGTTGAGTTGGTGTGCAAGCCTTGAGTAAAACATAAAGTTCTATGTTATTTGTTTATTTTGTTGATATAAGTGTAATACATGTTATTGTATGATTAATTTATGATGTCTTGCATTTTCAATGTGATGTATTCGCTTGTTGGTAGAGATGTGTGTCTAGAATTGAATGAATATGAGTTTAAATATTAGAGAGATTGGTTTATGAGAAACTTTTATTTTATTTTAGTTATATTTTTGTCTAAGGACAATAATGAGATTTTAAAGACAGTAACTCTTAAGTTATAAAATATTTTAATTTAAAAATAAAATAATAATTTAAAAAGAAGGGAAGCGTAGAAAGAAAGATACATAACATTTGAGAGAAAAGAAAAGAGAACACGGTGAGACAAAGAGATTAAAAAAGAGAAAAATATATTTTTAAGAAGATAACAAGCGTATGTCATTGATCGATCTTCATTCTTCAAGATTTATAATAGACTAAGATATGAAAAGCTTATTTTTTTTTCTTTATTGTGTGATGAATATGAACATTTTATTGAGTATATTTTATGATCATGAAAAAACTACCTTTGCATTTAAATGGTAATTAATTCATTCAATGCTTACATCATGATTGGATATTTCTGATGTGGTAGGATGATTTTTGAATTTTTGGATGATACTTCTAATCATAAATAAATGACATTGATTATTGCGTATTATTATGTTAATATCCATTTGGATTTCAATTCTATAATTGAATTCACGTAATTGAATTCTGTAGCATAATTCTGTAAATTAAGGCTTCTTTTATAGATATAATAAAATGGAAAATGTTTCTTTAACAACAAATTTTTGCCAACTATTTGACAACGCCACATGTCGCGAAATAATTGGCTTAATTTTTAAATGGAACCGGCTTGTCTAGGAGGTCGTTTTTGGAAAGAAACATATTCAGAAACCCTTTTTGGTAGATTGACTCTTCTTCTTTCAAAATTTAACACATTTGCGAACTCGGTCTCCGTTCTCTGTCACTCTTTCGATTCTCCAGTGTGAGTCTTCTTCTTTCAAAGTTGAGCACTTTTGCGAAGTCGCTCTTCGCTCTCCGCTCTCTTGAGAATCTCCTTCAGTCTTTTTCGACTTTCAAAGATTATTCAAAAACACCCGTATTGTGTTTCCGCATTGTCTGAGTTCTATCATTTCCCCCTATTTGAAGGTTCGTCGGTGGTGACGTTTTGGTATTTCGTACACACCGGCGAGGTGGAAGTTGGTTTTCCGCACACACCGGCGAGACATGGATTACTATGTTGCTACTTTACTATTGTAATGTTTTTAATACTCAAGTGCTTTGTGGAAATTTAAAGTTCTCATCATGAATGTATACATCAACCTTTTGCGGATTATTGTTGATAAATACGTACTTGAATAAATCAAGTTCTGTAATAGACTTTTGAACAAAAAAATCGACTATAAAACATTATTACTTTTATGAATACTGGGGTGCCCAAACATGACTTTCCAGCCTCTACTCACACTTAAACACTAAAATTAACTGAAAACTAGTGGATTTATGCCAAAAAATTAAAAATTTTAACTATGGTCACCTAGGTTACCACAACTAACTCCTCTAGTACAAGTTTCTGTACAAATCCTAGATTTTGTTCGTGTAATCGTTTACCAAGCATCTGTAAACGATTACAAGTGTATTTTTTGGTGCAGAAGTTTCAAGACTTCATCTAAGTTGTTCATCTCATAAACATTGTTCATTTCCTTAATCATGGGGTGCCCAAACATGACTTTCCAGCCTATACTTACGCTTAAACACTAAAATCAAGTGAAAACTAGTGGATTTATGCCAAAAAATTAAAAATTTTGACTATGGTCACCTAGGTTACCACAATTGACTCCTCCAGTACAAGTTTCTGTACAAATCCTGGATTTTTTTCGTGTAATCATTTACCAAGCATCTGTAAACGATTACAAGTGTATTTTTTGGTGCAGAAGTTTCAAGACTTCATCTAAGTTGTTCATCTCACAAACATTATTCATTTCCTCAATCATGGGGTGTCCAAACATGACTTTCCAGCCTATACTCACACTTAAACACTAAAATCAAGTGAAAACCAGTGGATTTATGCCAAAAAATTAAAAATTTTGACTATGGTCACCTAGGTTACCACAGTTGACTCCTCTAGTACAAGCTTCTGTACAAATCTTGGATTTTGTTCGTGTAATCGTTTACCAACAAGCATCTGTAAACGATTACAAGTGTATTTTTTGGTGCAGAAGTTTCAAGACTTCATCTAAGTTGTTCATCTCATAAACATTGTTCATTTCCTCAATCATGGGGTGCCCAAACATGACTTTCCAGCCTATACTCACACTTAAACACTAAAATCAAGTGAAAACCAGTGGATTTATGCCAAAACACTAAAAATTTTGACTATGGTCACCTAGGTTACCACAACTGACTCCTCCAGTACAGGTTTCTGTACAAATCCTGGATTTTGTTCGTGTAATCGTTTACCAAGCATCTGTAAACGATTACAAGTGTATTTTTTGGTGCAGAAGTTTCAAGACTTCATCTAAGTTGTTCATCTCACAAACATTGTTCCTTTCCTCAATCATGGGGTGCCCAAACATGACTTTCTAGCCTCTACTCACACTTAAACACTAAAATCAAGTGAAAACCAGTGGATTTATTTCAAAAAATTAAAAATTTTGGCTATGGTCACCTAGGTTACACAGCTGACTCTTCCAGTACAAGTTTCTGTACAAATCCTGGATTTTGTTCGTGTAATCGTTTACCAAGCATCTGTAAACGATTACAAGTGTATTTTTTGGTGCAGAAGTTTCAAGACTTCATATAAATTGTTCATCTCATAAACATTGTTCATTTGCTCAATCATGGGGTGCCCAAACATGACTTTCCAGCCTGTACTCCCTAGGTAGATGAACACTGCTCCCCAAAGTCGTTTTTGTGTCCCTATAAGTGATCTTTTCTATTTTTTCTGTATGGATGACTCACCTTGCTCATCATTGATGGTATCAAGTGCATCAAAACACAGTTTGGCCCACTCAATTGTGGGTGAAACACATGTTGCTCATCATTGATGGTGTCAAGTGTATCAAAACACAGTTTCCGCCCATTCAATTTTGGAAGAAAAAACTCCTATAGGTGTTTGAACCAAGGTAGTTCAAGTTCATGACAATTTTTGCACAACTCGTGAGGAAGAACTTATTAACTTCCGCAATCAATTTGATCGACAACCATCTTCTTAGATTACATTTCATTGTATACTGTTATGTATCTTTTCATTTCAAAACTTGTTGTTTCGTGAAATGTCATTACGTTTTTTTATTAGTGTATGTGCTTTTTAATATTGTTATAATTTTTCATTACTCAATACCCTTCATTATTTCGTTTATATTTGTTTAATATTGAAGTATTCCAACTTGAAGTGTTCCATTAATGATCCATCCATAAAACCTTCAAAAGACAGTCATAACGAATCCAAAATATTCCTGGGGGTACTTAAGCCACGTCTGGGTAGCACTCTTCAACTTTCGGTACAAAAGGAGATTTTTCTACTGGTAAGCGATTACCAGCTCCCTGTAATCGATTACAACAACATTAGTCCTGTGTCAATGGTGCAGGAACTCACCTCTCAACCTAGAAACACCTTAACTTGGTCTTTCAATGATGACGAACAAACAACTGCAAAAAAAAAATTAATATTTGTTGGTACAAATAACCAACGTAAGTGACAACCCAAAAGCAAGACACTCTCAATAGATATTCTCTATTAACACAGACTCAAAATCAGACCTTTCATTATGTGCTCAAGAAAGAGATTTATTTGTCAACCATACCTCACTACATTGGTGGACCCTTCTAACTTTAAAACATGAAAAGCAAACCAATTATCATTTAAATTGAAGTGAGAAAGGGAAAACCGCAACTTAGACAGGGCTTTAACAGTCCTCTGGCTAAAACGAAAAAATAGTTGAAATTAAAGATACCCTCTTCTTCCTCTTTCTCCTTAATGATCTGGGATTTGACTTCTTCAAAGATGAGCGGTTCGTAGGTTGCAATATAGTCATCAACTTCTGTATACCCGTTCTTCACCTTCATGAGTGTCGACTTTGCAGTCCCTTTCTTATGCTCTTGAAAACAACAAATTGGAATCAAGAGGATAACTTACGAAGAGAATAGCTTACGAAGAGAATATCATAAAAAAAGCAATATCGGTCGAGAGAAAAAGCACAAAGAAACCAAGAACTCAAAGAGAATATCTGAAAAGAAAAAGTTGGGTTTAGAAATATGCTTCATTCTAATATAAGCTTACTATTTGTAAGTAGAGAAAGAAAAAGAAAAAAACACCTAATTGTAGATTGAATTGTATTCAACATAAACAATCAGATTGATTCACATTCTAAAGAGAATTCAAACATTTGTTGATTAACTCAGGAGAGTTAAGGATTACTACAATCCGGTTCTATTAGGATTATCTAGTAGAAACTAGGAGTGGGTGAAACTCAACTAGACAGTGTATCAGGTTGATACCAGGATTGTCTAAGGATACCAAAAAGGGTAAAAATACTCAATTGTAATCTTGTTGAAGATTATAGTGAAACTCTCTAAAGTTAGAGGGAACTGAACGTAACTTAGTTAGAGTGAATCAATATAAAAATATTTGTACACTTACTATTTATTTGTGCACTAATTGTCTTATAAAAACCTGCAGTTGCATTTTCGTTTCAAATATTTTCGTTTCAAATATAAGAACTTCCTCTAAAACTTTGAAGGCTTTCTCTAGATAGATGCAAGCCTATGTTGGATGAAGTTGATGCTTCATTTTCGCTTTGATTTTTCTAGTTGAATGTATTCCTATCATTCATAACTAATAATCAAGGAGTCTAAGATCTCCATGGCGGTTTTTAACATTCAAACATTTGTATATTCAATTTTTTATAAAGCATATATAACAATGTACTTGCCTTTATTGTTTGACTATATTTGGTTAAACTCTTTTTCTTTCCAATATTCCTTTGGGGATGTGATCCTAATATCACCTCGAGTGATGATTGGCAATAACTGATAGTGTATGGACTTAACATACATTTCCATGTGATGATCTCTTTAGTAAGGAAAATCCCCTCTAGAAATGTTGAAGGCTAGAATGAAGCTTTTTCGGCCATCAATTATGGCTATGTTCCTTTCATTGTTTTGGATCTTTTCCTTTAGCAACTATTAAATAATAAATCCTTAAGAGGTTGAGCTTTGATACCAATTGCCAACATTAGCTAAATATAGAAGATAGAAAAGGTTGAATTGTGTATTACATTTTTTTTGCAAATATTCACAATTATTATCTGATGATGAACATTCATATGATAATTTTTAATTTCATGGATGATTTGTAAAAAATTTTGAAAAAACTTATTTTAAGAAAATCCCCTTCTGAAGTTAGTACAAATTTAATAGCATTCAATTTTAATAAGGGAAAGCAAACTATACTCCTAAACTTTTATACTAGTTCATCTAATATCGCAAACAACATCTAGTTCTCAATCAATTAATTGAGTTTCACTATATAGATTGTTGCTATAAGTTACAAACTCAGTACTATTTCAAAACATATTCATTCCTAAATAACTCATACAGTATTCCTCGAACACTTCACAACTCCTTACCAAAACCCACGTATTCTTTTGGAGCATAGCAAAATTGGCTAACCCAACAAGTATTATTTAAAATGTAACCATTTTTAGCTTAGACAAAAGTTTGTCTAAAATGTGTTTTGAAATGTAAAAAAGGTTTACTCACTAGAGAGGGGATTACTCTGTATTCATGATTTAAGCACTTTATTAGTTTAATAATGAACATAAACAATATTCTTTCAAAGCTTTCTAATACTACCTAAAAATACTTACAACATTAATCTTTTATAGAAAACACTCACAACATTCTTTGTGCAAATATTTTTCTATCAATTTCTCTTTATAGAAAACATGTGATTTTTCTTATGAAAAGTTTATCACAAGAAATATCTTTGTATTTTTTTTTGAAAAACTTTGCAGGATGTAAATTTTCTTATATAAAAATATCCCAAAATAAGTATTTGTTAATTACTTTAATCTATATTAATTAGACATTTCCATTAAAAATGAAATTTTGCAGCAAAATTATTAAAAATGTATATTGTATTTTTAATGATTAAATTAAGTATTCTTATATAATTGTTAGAAAAATAGTTTTGTTATAATTATTGATTTAATATGTAAGAAACTTCAAATGTTTATTGGACTTACTTAGTCTCACTCTTTCTCATTCATTCTCACTATCATTCCTTAAATCTCACTCTATTTCCCACTTGATTAATTTTTTAATATTATTTAAAAAAAATATTTTAATCATCCACAATTTTTTAATATTATTTAAAAAAAATATTTTAATCATCCACTTGATTAAATCTGATTCTAATTTCTTCCGTGCTAAGGAATTCTTATTCTAATTCCTTCCATGCTAAGGAATTCTTATCTTTTTTTTTACTATTCACTATTCTATTCAATTTTCTTAAAAAAATCCTAAATAATTTATCAAAAATTTGAACCTCTCCTTCTAGAATTACTATAATTTTATATCCAAAATTTACATTTTTCTATCCATTAAAATTATTATTACTAATAAAATGCTAAAATTTACTATTATAAATACTTTTCATGAGTCTTACACTTATCTTGAATGTAGAAGATACACTAAGTGTGCTTTATACATGCGTTGAATGGTCTTTTCCTATTAAAGTAGCATCCTTATAATTAGAAGTACTTATCCATCCTTGGTCAAAGTGTCTTTACTTTAAATTATGTAAAATGCACAACCGTACAAGTTAAATAGTCTTTTTAAAAGAAGACAAAGTGTGGTCATTGAGTTATTGAAGCATAACAACTTTAGCTCATATCCTAAAGAGATATTTGGTGTTGACATACTTTTTACAAATTATCTTGACAAATGGAGGAAAATGTTCCTTACAACATAGAATAAGCATAAATCATGTTTTCAAGAATTACAATGTTACCTTTAGTCTATGTGCTTATTGTTTGAGCAAAACATTTCTTATCAAACAGAAATGAGACTACAAAATGTTATATCATCTTTCAAATAGAACATGTGTCTTATTTGATCTATTGTAATTTCGTCTTACAGATCAAGTATGACCATACTTTTATACTTTGTTATTTAATAGTACTTAATCAAAATATAAACTCTTGATTTTTTTTTTTCTAAAAAGGCTAAACAATTTCTTCATCCACCTCCGTACTTTTTTTCTCTCATCCTATAATATAAAAATGACAAAAATAGACTTTACATTATATATCTTGAATATATCCTAAATTACGTGATAAAAAATATTCATATTACATCTACAATATAATTTTGGATTGTGTAATCCAAAATAAAATCATGTATTTTGAATTGTGAAATTTGAAAAAGTGTTTTAGATTGCATTATCGGAACATTACACTAGATTGTGTAATGTGAACAAGAAATACATAATTCTAAATTACGTAATCTAGATATAGTTATGTTTATGTTATTCAATACACAGAATATATTCTAGATAGGTCTTGATCCTTAATTCAAAAGTGTCATATTACATGTTCCAGAAAAATCATTTCAATTAGTTCGTATATACTCACAATATACAGATGGGAGAAAAAAAGGTTAGAGTGCAGGAAGAAAAGCCGTATTAATCACTCCTTAAAGGGCAGTACGTAACGTGGATCGACCGTCTCATTTTGGTCTACCGTCCGCCAAATTGCTTAATAAGTATGGTCTATCCCACATAATTATAGATTTGCATGCTGGTCCGCATAAATCTACAATAATAAAATATTAAAAAGAAAAAAAAAAGAAAAAAGTATACGAGTTGCATTGCAGCCCATACCCTTATACAGGGATAACCCGTCCCCCGTTGGGATCCCTAAGCCTAAACAAAATTACCATGCTCTTATGAACGGTTGAAAACACACTAAAAAGTCAAAAACCACTTCAATTATGCTACAAAATGTTATGGTTATATGTACTAGCTTCTTAATAAACATGAAAAATCATACTAAGAAGGTGAAAAGAAACACATTCTTAGTTTAGTTCGACTTGATCCTTCCTCATAGCTTAGAAAAGAAACAAAATATAGCATGTTAAATTAAATTCATGGTACATTATTCACCAAAACATAATTGGTTTTTTTGCTAGAAAGGAATAGCATTAATGTTAATTAAATCAGTATCCAGTACAGATACTGAAATTCTACATTATTTTTTCTACGAGGATACTGCATTTACGGACTAAACATAACCCAGTAACAGAAAAGAGAATGAAGAAGGAGATATATAGATTAAAAGGGTAATGCAGCAGTAACATTGTGCTTAACAATTGAAATGAAGAAGCAAATGACCGAATCCTTCTTCATGCTTTCTTTTGTTTGAGTTCTGGCGGTGGTGGTGGGGGAAAGATTGCACGGAACAACCATGCTGCCAATATTGCTCCGGCAAAGGGGCAAATCCAGTATACATACAATTGGTCCCATGTGTTGTGCCAATTGTTTAAGTAAGCCCAACCAAAAGCCTGCAAACAAAATAACCGATCACAGTTTTTCATTGCCATCTCTAAGTTTGCCCCTCCAAAAGATTCAAGAAACAATGCACATAACAAGATATAACCTTCATAGCTAATAATTACAAGTCATCATTTTAAGCCATACACAGGTTAATAGCAAGAGCAAGTAATATGAAAGACAAGAAAAACGAAACTTTAGCAAGGAAGAGCAACATAAAAGGTTTCCTATCTGAACAAAACAAAACAAAAAGTAGAAACATAATAATAATAATAATATAAAACAGAACATAGACCCTTCTTTAACATAAACAGAACACAGCACAATGAGACCACAGAACAGTGTGCCAGAGTTCCATAGATTTAGATTGGCCAGAACATTATCTATTCGGGTTTGATATATTGGGCAGCATATAAAGGAAACACCGTAAATAAGCATGTAATGACAAAGACATTGTCTTTTTACTGTGAGTAGTTTGTTTCGATTTATAGAACATCAAAATTGTAGAAACTTTGCCGAGGTTACAATAGGATTTGACAGTTAAATAACACAATAAAGATCGGACACAGAGGAAAGGAGGATAGCTGCAGCATACATATGACTGACATGTTCCATAGCTGAATAAAGTTGCAAAAACAAAGCATAATATTTTCTTAATTAAAGCCTGGTGCAAGAATTAGATTCCAGAATCCTTAACAACAAATCCTGGGCAGAAATGGTTTAAAAAAAAGGCAATTTACAATATAATGTTTCAAACTCAATATACATTTATAACAAAATTCTTTGATAAGGTGAATAAGATATGATGATTAGTCTATTAAATTGTATCGGTGAAGCACTTTTTAACACTGACACTTGAGATTTTAAAGACGGATTCACTCACTTTTGTGTATAAATTTGACACCAAAGAATAAAGAACTAAAATGAATATTCTTAAATTTTCATAGACTATAATGTCCTACCAATACAATCTTGAGGTCAAAATTAAGCAGTTTTTCAAAATAATCATTCAAATCACCCTAGAATCAATGCAAAAGACAGCAATTGTAAAGACAGCAGCAAGAAACACATACAATTAAATGTATGAAAAAAATAAAACTGGCAATTGTAAAGAGGTAATCACTCACATTGGCAGGATTCATGGCTGGGCCAGTGTAAGCAGATCCAACCATGACCAAAACTACAGTTGCTGTGGCTAGAAACCAGATCTTCAACAAATCACTACGAGGGCCCTTGAGGAAGATGAAGAGAACGATAAAGGTAATAAAAAAGGTCAACACCCCTTCAACAACAGCCCCAGTATGCAAATCCACTTTCAGAGAAGGACCTCCAATCATATGCCTATACTTTTGAGGAATCACTTCCATAATTGCCATTGCACCAGCAGCAGCACCAACTGCCTGTTCACAACTCATCCATCCATCAAAATTTCCTTGCACAATTCATAACAGAAAAAAACATAGAAGCATTTTCTTAGGCCTTTTGGTGATACTTTTTGTTAAAATTGATGTTTTATCTATATAACGTAAAGGGCCTATACCTCAACCTTTAATCCAAATCCTTATCAGACAGATTAGTAAAACGAAACTTCCACTCTAACAAGAGAATTACAATAATGGTATGTTTGGCGGTATTCTCCAATCAAAATAGAAATTCTGCTCTA
Organism: Vigna umbellata; assembly: GCF_029865625.1. Classification (NCBI taxonomy): domain Eukaryota; kingdom Viridiplantae; phylum Streptophyta; class Magnoliopsida; order Fabales; family Fabaceae; genus Vigna; species Vigna umbellata. The sequence continues at coordinate 17,828,906 of NC_142169.1, read as the reverse complement.
GAACCTGTGTTGAACTCTAATGCAAATTCTTACTGGGCAGATTACTAAAACATTTTGATAGAAAAACAATACTAATAGTATGTTCAGATAGAGTGAAGAAAGGAAAGAAAAAGAGAAATAGCATGTTTATCTTATTAATTTGCATATAAAAAAGTGATAAAAAAGAAAAATTAATTTAAAAACAACAATTGAAGGGCACGTTTACTTTTGCTTTCGTTTCATGTTTTCACCATAAAGGTACAAAAGTAGCAATTGGGTTTTAAATCTTCAAATATTAATAGAAGAACTGTTGAAAATCAGGTTGTCTTGTAAATTAAAAATGAAAACAACATAGCATATAACAAGACCCATATTTAACTCCTCCTCCTCCTTATCTACCATCCACGCATTTCCTAGAAAGAGTAGAAAGAAAAAGAAGGCCAAAAGGACAGAAAAAAAAAAGTTAACTTAAAAGCAATTCAACAGAGTAAATGGTCATTTTAATCCTCGTCTCGTGACTGTACGATTCCTAAATTAAGAAATAACTAAATAATGTCAAATAAACTGCTAAAAAATTCTACTTAAATATACGTTGATATATCAGTTTAATCACAAGGTCTTTAGCTTATTTGATGGTCAATTTACAATGACTTATATCTTCAAAAAATATCCTTCAATTCAGGATCTCATGTCATAGCGCCTATAAATTCAATTGTACTAGCGACGCCATACAGAGAGAAGAGAGAAAAGTTAAAGACCCATAGGACACAAAAGGAAATCAACGAACCTGGGCAGGGAAACGAAGCGCCATTGAGAAGAGCGTATCAGAGCCGAGACCAACGGCGTAAAAGGAAGCGGTGCCGGTGGGGTTGAAGCTGGCGCCACCGAGGGCATTGCCGATGAGGGTGAAAAGGAAAACAAGTACAAAAACGAGGGTAATGGTGACAATGAGAGAAGGGTAAGGGAACCCGTTGTAGGAGATGTCTTGAAGGTTAAGGGCTTTAGTTACGTACCCAGAAGCAATCCCCAACAGAGAAGAACAAAACACCCACATGAAAGTCAACACCCCGTCTCCAATCGCAGCTTTTATGGCACCAACCATCTTTGATTTTTTCTTCACCCCTTTGGAAAATTGAAGAGAAAACGTAGAATTGGAGAAGCTATGCTTCACTCAACCGGTGATAGTGGCACCGGTGAGTGATGAAGCAGTGGCGATAGCAGAGGGAGAAAGAGAAGAAAAGGTGTTTGTGAGGATGAATGGGAGATAGAGTTAGGGGATAATTAAGAAAGCATGGATCTTTGATGTTGATGGAGAGTATAGAAGAAAATGCGAGTGATTCACCTAATCAGTGGTAGGTGCCGTCCAACATGGAGCGTACTCGAAAACAGATAGGCTCCGCCAAAACAACCTGCGGTAACCGGTACCATCTGGTTTGTTACTGTAAGAAAAGAAGAACACAGTTCAAAATAAATAAGAAAATTACCTTTCCCTAATAATCCGATAAAAATGTTACATTATCTTACCATCTAATTTAATATATTAATAGAAATATATACCTTACGTGGACGCCTGTTATTTTTAATAATAAAATTATAGTTATAAAAATAAATACAAATCATTTTAATAATAGAAAATAATTGTTATTTATTTTATAATTTATTCTTTTACTATAAATAATTATGTTAATTTAAAATAATGTTTAAGTTTAAAAAAATTTAATTTAATTTAAAAAAACCACTTAAAAATAAAATTGATAAATTAGTTATTTTATTAAAAAAACAGTTACTTATTAAAAACTAAAATTAAAAAATAAAATCTAGAAGGAAGAATCTCTTTATATAATGATTATATAAATAATACTATACATTTAACATTTTAAATTAAAAATAAATAAATATAATCATTTTAAATTATTAATAGATTTTTTTTAAAGGATTTCAAAATATCATTATCATTATCATTTATTGCATATCTATTTATTATATGTGGCCAGAAATTGTCGCTGGCCAAAAAAAAAAATGATTTCCTAGGAATCAAGTAGGTTGGAATTTGATTATGGGTGAGCCGGTTTCAAGTCTAGTTTTTCATAACAAATTTAATGGTGGTAAATTTAAGAATTTATTATTCTTAATGTTATATAAGAAATAACAAATTAATAATTTAATTATTATTAATGGAAAAAATGTGTACTAACTTTTATTATTAATTTAAAAATTATTGTTAATAATTTATAAATTTAGCATTACACATCTCATTCTTTAAACTCTTTATATTAGAAAAATAAAAACAAATTTCTGAACGTTATTAAAAATTTATCATTAATCATAATTTTACGTTCCAAAAAATACTTTTAAATTTTATAAGTTTTTGTTTTGGTAGATTTAGTATTAACTTTATTTACTATATCTTAATAAATTTGTTTGTAGTTTGAACTGACTCAACATCCTCTTCAGTATTAGAATATTCCTTTTTATCAAGCAAATTAGTGCATTTAGAAACTATTTTTAATTTTTCCACAAAACTAATCTCTTTAAACGTCAAAAAGGATAAGAAATTGTCGCGCTGAAGTACTATGAGTTGAATTTAACTAAACCCTATAAACTATTGATAATGAAAGTGACACTAGCATACCACCATCAAGATTATTAACAAGAGAATATTCATTCACAATACAAATATCATCATGATTAACCACCACTAGCTTTGGTTGTACTAAGCAATAGGTTTTAGCAGAATAGGTTGCACTATAAAAAGTTGAACCATAGATTCTACCACAAGCTCTACCATAGGATCTACCACTTGAACAAAAGAGCCTTTAGTCAAATCCTTGCACTGACCACCTTAAGACAATCATGTTGTATTTTTGTGCCAATTGTTTTCTCTTTACTAGAAATAACATTGATATATTGTTTTAACTGTCTATAGTTACATAGATCATGACAATTTATTTTACAATTTGAACAAAATAGAGGAAATTTCACATACTATATAACTACAATAAATGCAAATCTTGGTCTTTTCCACAAAATTTAATTAGGCAAATAAAAAAAATCAACATTAACCAAGACACTTGCAAAAAATCCTAGAAACTTATTTATGGTATAATAATATAAAGATAAAGGTGTATCAATTTCATGTGTTATTGAAAAATTTTCTTTCGACTATCAATACTCTAAAGAAAGGTCATGAATGTGAATTCAATATTGAATTTTCGTGAGTTTCATAAAAGTTAGGACAAAATCTTTTGTCCAAGAAAAAACATGAAGATTGTCAAGAAATAAATTTCAAGTTTCAATCATCAAACACTTCACGTGTCTTCTAAAGAAGAAAAAATAAAATCATTGAACTCTTTGTGAAGTGAAATTACCATTAACTCAAATGTTTCAAAGTCACATAATTCTTTTTACAAAAGTTTAAATGTATAAGCAATTTATCATTTTTTTTTGTTAACAAAATACATTCATAAAAATGATTTTCTTTTTACTTTTGTAAACAACAAGATAAACTTCCATAAACATGTAGGAAAAGATAATTAAATCAAAGGAATATTACAAACATATGAAGTTTCTAGACAAATATATAATTTTGTACTTACATATTTAAAAAATTTAGAGAAAATAATTTTATGTTATCTTGATCCGTAAGTAACTCTAGAAAAATATGAAACCTCGAAAAAAAATAGTCATATTTATAACTCATGGAGGGACAAACCTTCCTTCAATTAACCACCCATACCAAAGGTTCCATGTCTCCACGTATTCCAACAACATAAGTGAACTCTAGCCACCCTATAGCCACGTATGCAGACCCAGTTGGCTCCGACACACAATCACAAACGAGTGTTTTGAGTGATGCACGACCCGTGCTTCACACTTATGGATACCAACTGTAAAACCTACATTTCTACAAACCACCACTACGGCTAGGGTTAGTGTAGACGGTGGTACACTTTGATCTCATTCTCAATTAAGTTATTTATTTAAAGGTTTAATCATTCCGGAGGTCCTTATTTTCGAGGATAATCTCAATTTCGTCCTGTTCTTTTTCGGTTTCTCAATTAGTTCCTAATTTTGTGAAAATTGTAACAATTGGGACCCTCCCGTTAAATTGGACCCAACGACGTTAGTCTGTTGTTGACGTGGCACGCTGGATTCATTTTTTTAATTGACGTGGCTGACTGAAGTAAGGGCACCTTAATTGACGTGGATAATTGTATTTTTTTAAAAACAAAGAAAAGGAAAGTATGAATGAAATATTGGGATTGAGATTGAATTTTATCGAATTAGGGATTGGGGTTGGGATTGGGAGAAGTTTGTTCTGAAATTGTGGGGTTCTTGTAGGGTTCGTGCAAAGTTCTCTCAATTTCACAAATTGGAGTATGAATTTGGGGATTTAGGGTTTAATCGAAGTTGACGTTGACAGAGAGCGTGCAGTTGTCGTTGTCGTCAGAGTTGTGGGACCTTCTTCTGTTGGAATCTCGAGTGTCCAGGTCAGTAAAAGTTTGGTTTTGTATTCATTATTGATTAGAGGGGTCATATGTTGTGTTATTTTTATTGCGATGTTGGGTGGTGGTCCCCGTCGTTGTAGTGTGTTCCATTTTTTATTGCGATATTGTGGTCCCCCTATGTTTAAAGTTGTTTTTCTCTGTGTGTGTGAGTGCGTTTTGTTTATGGTTTTAATACATGTTTTGTCGTCATGTGATTGCATTATAGGTGTATAAATACATATATATAGTGTTTTGCGTCATGGACGAGGATATTGAGGTTGTCTTTCACCATGGAGGGAAATTAGTTAATGATGGGAAGCTTAAGTATGAAAGTGGGGGAGACATCTAGGTTTTTGTTTGACCTAGATGTTTGGAGTTATTTCGTGGTTGTTAGTGTAGTGAAAGGTTTGGGATACAATGGGTTTAAAGATCTGTGGTACTATGTAGGAGGGGCTTCAATGTTAGATGATAAGTTAGAGTCTTTGTGTGATGACACTGTTGTCATGCATATGGTTAATTTAGCTAGGCTGAATGGTGAGGTGCATGTGTTTGTGATACACCCTTTTTTTGAACCCAAAGTCATACATATGCTGGAATATGTTGGTAATGATGAAGGACAAGTTGAAGAGAGGGTTGATGTAGATGGTGAACAATAAGAGATGGGTGAACAATAAGTGGAAGTTGAGGCTGTTATGGAGGAAGAGGTCCATGGACTTGAAGAAGTTGGTGGTGTGTTGGAAGAGATGGGTGATGTTGATGGACAAGTGGAAGTTGAGGTTGTTATGGAGGAAGAGGTCCATGGACTTGAAGAAGTTGGTGGTGTGTTAGAACAAATGGGTGATGTTGATAGAGAAGGGGAAGTTGAGGCTGTTATGGAGGAAGATGTGCGTGGACTTGAAGAAGTTGGTGGTGTGTTAGAACAAATGAGTGATGTTGATGGAGAAGTGCAAGTTGAGGCTGTTATGGAGGAAGAGGTGCATGGAGTTGAAGAAGTTGGTGGTGATGGTGAAGATGAAGGTGAATAAGTGAATGAAGTTGAACAAGATGTGGAAATCTGAAGTTGGAATTCCTCTTGTCACAGTGGTAGTGGTGATGGAAATAGTGAGTGGTTGGAGGGGCTTGTTGATGTCAATGTTGGTTGCGATATAGATGATGATATACATGCAGATTTGGAGGGAAATGTGGAAGTGGAAGTCCAAAGTGTGTCAAATGACTTTAGTGGACCATATTCCAGTGGGAGTTCTAACAGCATGTTTGATGTTAATGTAGAGGGTGGGAATGATAGAGGTGGGAATGATAGAGGTTTGTCAGATGATGAGTGGGAATCTGAACAATTAATTAGTGGAGCAGATAGTGATGAAAACGATACCGATGTAGAGGGTTATGGGACTTTTGCAACATTTGTTTCGCCAAAAAGTATGGTTGACTACAAGTGGGAAGTTGGGACATATTTTTGCTGAAAAGCAAGACATTTTGGATGGTATAAAAAGTTATGCGTTGGATAATGGAAGAAATATTAAGTTTGTTAAGAATGATAAACAAAGAATGAGGTTCAAGTGTGTGGGTGCAAAAGGTAAATGCCCATGGAGGTTATATTGTGGTTATATGAAGGCAGTCAAAACATGGCAATTGAGAACTATGCTAGACAATAATACCTGCAATAAGGAGTTCAACCTTAAATTAGTTGATGCCAAGTAGTTGAGCAAGAAGTTATAGAAAACAGTTAGAGAGAATCCAACAGTTAAGGGTGTGGATATAAGGGGAAAAATTCAAAGGAAATGGAACATTGGTATTTCAAGGTGTATGGCTTATAGGGCCAAAAACATAAAAACAGAGCAAATTGATGGTTCTTTCAAAGAACAATATAAAAGGTTATATGATTATTCCCATGAGTTGCTGGCCAAAAATCCAGGCTCAACAGTGAAAGTAAAGGTTGAGCATATGGGGGGTGAAGTCCTGTTCAAGAGATTTTATGTATGTCTAAAGGCCTGCAAAAATAGTTTTCTGTCATGCAGGCCAATTATTGGTTTAGATGGAGCATTTTTGAAAGGTAAGTACGGTGGTGAGTTGTTAACAACTCTGGGCCGAGATGGAAATGAGCAGATGTTGCCTATTGCGTACTGTGTTGTTGAAGTTGAGAACAAGGATTCGTGGAGGTGGTTCTTGGAACTATTGGTAGATGACCTTGGAGGGGCTGAAATATGTTCTTCATTTATCTTTATATCAGACCAGCAAAAGGTAATAGTCATCATTAATTTGTACTTGTACATTATTACTTTAGGGCCTGAAGTATTGGTTGCCTTTATTGATTACTTGTATATTTGTATTGCAGGGTCTACTTCAAGCAATACAAGAATTGCTTCCTGAAGTTGAGCAAAGGTTTTGTGTGAGACATTTGAATGCCAACTTCAGGAAGAAATTCCCTGGCAAAAACCTCAAGCGTTTAATGTGGAGGACAGCTACAACCACACACCCACAAACCTGGGAGATGGAAATGAGAAACATAAGAGCAATGAACGAAGATGCTCATAAGCATTTGATCGTCATCCCTCCAAGGTTAGTCTTCAAAACTACAACACATGCAGAACTTGGATGATCACTGGAATTCCCTGCTGTCATTCATTGGCAGCAATGAAGTTCCTCAACATTGATGGAGAATAATTTATTGACTCTTGCTACATGAAGTCCAGATATGAGGAAACATATTCATCAATTATATATCCCATAAATGGAGCCAACATGTGGATCATTACTCCAAATCCTGATGTGTCTCCTCCACACAAAAGACTATTTCTTGGAAGACCAAAGAGAAAACGAAGACTAGAGCAATGGGAAATGAGGAAGGATGATTCAAGAATGACCAAATCTGGGTTGCGGAAAAGATGTGGCATATGTAGGGAACATGGCCATAACAAAAGTCGTTGCCCATCAGAAACCCAAGCAGGACCTGTGCATTGCGACGAATAAACTTCATCCACTCAACAATCTGAAATAGCACATCAGACTCAACCTCAAGCCTAGTACACTGTAGGGATGAACTTTTTAATAGTTTAAGGCTACAAAACATTGTGTAGGAAAAAACAGTACATGTAGGAAAAACATGGAAGATTCTGCTTTTGTCATCCAATCAGTGTTATTCTGCTTCTGCTTTTGAGAACACATGAAAAATTCTGGTTTAATGGTTATTTTGGTGTGTTTGATATATTTGCCCAACCAGTGTTTACATTATTGTTTAATGCTTTATCAAGTTTATGTAATTTGTACATGTACTTTTAATGATATATTTGCCCAACCATGCTTGTTCTTATCAGTTCACTATGAAATCACGTCATGTGCTTGTGCTTATCAGTTCACAGTTCTTTACGAATAGTATTTTGGCCAAAACTTACAAACAATACTTTGAATTACTTCCTTACCAAAAGTTACAAACAATACAAACTTTTCAAGTCAAAATAACTTTGGTTCATTGCATCCTAAGTACATTCCATCATAATTACAATGAAAATACTCCTATGAACGAAAGAACACTAATGTAACTAAAATAATGTTCACCAAACAAAGAACACAAACAATCCCTAAGAACACGTTAAGCCTATTTTCCAATTTCTTCATTGACAAGTCCAAATCACTTATAATCTTCCATCCACCTTCCATTGCTTCTCTGTTCAAGAAAGACTCAGTCTTGCCTTCACACTTCACACTCGTTTCCCTTTCCACAACCCCATCATCAGCACACCATCTGAAGTAATTGCAACCATCATCTTCACCACCATTATGTGAGAAGAAAACACCAATTAGGGCAACCTCCAACTCAAAAAACCAACAACAAAAAAAAAAACCTTACCTTGAACTTAGGGCAGCCCCAAAATTGCTTGCCTCTGTTCTTAGGTGTTCTCGCAGTTCTGACAACATATTTCATCCCACACTAGCAAAACGGACCACCACTGCTAGATCCTCCTCAACCACCACCACAGACCACATTATCGTCTTGCTTCCCCCACCCACTACATGACGAAGAAAAACAGGGATGGGTCATCTTCAAGCACAACAAAGTTATCCACCTTCGAAGAAGAACAACAAGCTGAATGAAAATATAACCTTTTATTAGGGATTCAAGCAGGGATTTATACAAAGTTCTCTCCCTTTAACTTTTCTCCCACATTTTACTAAGTTTTTAATTTTAAAACTATCCAAATGCACATCATTCAGCCACGTGAATTAGAAAACTCAGTCCAACATGCCACGTCAATTAAGAAATTGAGTCCAGTGCCACGTCAACCACACACTAATGCCGTTGGACCCAATTTAACGAAAGGAGCCCAATTGTTACAATTTTCACAAAATTAGAACCCAATTGAAAAACCGAAAAAGAACGAAACGAAATTGAAATTCTTCTAAAAAAATAAGAATCTCCGGAATGATTAAACCTTATTTAAATATAATGTAAATACAAGTAAGGGGTGAAATAATTTAAAAATCACTGTACACCCATTGCAATCTTTTTTAAGTACAACCCAACCAAGACATTAACTTATAAAGGTGCTATCACATCATATGCATGTTTGAGAATGCTATGTTTAAAATATAAATATATGGTGTTTACACTCATCCAAGAGTCAAAAGAATCTAATAATGGTGATTATAAAAAAATGCTTTATTATTAGCTCAGAAACTTCTTTTTCTAATCTTAGTACATTTGTTCGGAGTAGATTATTCAAATACATAATTTTTTTTAAATAATAAAAGTTCGCTGATGGGAGATATAATTTTGAAAAATAAAATATAGCACTTAGAAGGTATTTCAATAAATTTCGTTATAAATATTCTTTAGAATTTTTATTATCAGTTAAAATGAGTTCATAAATTAAAAATAAAAATTTATACATACAAAAGAAATTTTATGAATTAGTTTACATACAAATTAATTTTATTTTATAAAAAATTATTTTGTTATTTTCACTTTTCCCTCCAAAAATAAGTTAAGAAAAGCTTACAAACATGACGATATAGTTTAAATTTATGGATAAATTTGTACAGGAGAAAGGTACAGCCAGTAACCCAACCAATAAGTTGCAGGTGATGCATCACCACCGTATATCTATTTTTTGTGTAAATTAATGGCTTGAAACTCTTTGAAGTTGGAACAGGCACACTTTACAAAAATACTGAAATATCGAAAATGTTTACCAATGGCAATCAATGTTATCAATATTTAATTATTTTTTGTGATTTATGGACGGAAAATAGCGAAGATAAACTCAGCAACTACCACCAAATTGATGCACGTGCTCGTCCAACATTTGAGTGGCAATCTACATTTGAATGTTGAATCGCCGTAAGGTCTTTAGGGTTTATTTGATTTAAGAAAACATTGGACCAATTCATCGTAGTTGACTTGTTCGTTTTTTCTTTGCTTATTTTGTTTCTTAATAATTAAATATTTTAGTTGTTTGAAAACGGCCTCTTGTCTTCCACACATATATATAATACGAATTCATAATGATGATAATGATAAAATGTAACACTAATTATAGGAAGGTCGAACTTAAAAACTTATGTTATAATAGTTTTATAGCTTATTGTTGTTGAAATGTACAACAACCCACTTTTTAGCGATAATAAGTGCACTAAACACGTTCCTCAGCTAACTTATCGAAGCAGACAAATATATTGTTTGTTTAAGTATATCTCAATCATCTAAACCGACATGTATTCAGCCCAAATGAACTTGACGAACTTATTGACATTTACAAATTATATTTAAGAGTAAATGTTTAAAATAAGCTCAAGCAAGGTAATTGGACCACATGACTTAGGCCCATTTGGATAAGGATCCATGAATAGTAATATTTAGGATGTCGTTTGGGTTGTTTGCACTCTTTTGACATGTTTTAACTCAAATTTCAGCCTACAACACCAATTAACAAGCTTAGAAAAAACTAATGTCATTACTGAAGTACCTGAAAAACACTAGAAGAGGGTTGAATAATGTTTTTAGAAAACGTTTTTCGCAACCCTTCTAATATAACGCGTTATCAAGCGTGTGAAATATTCTTTTGAAAGCTTAGACGCTCGACTTGAAATATATTGATATATTTTGATAAGGTTGTCGTGCTATTCAGAATGTTTCTACTACAGTGTTTTGTAAGAACTTTTTTTAAAGAGAAAGGATCGTTTAACTTGAAAGTTCTTGTATTTTGAAATATAAAGCTCAATTGCAGGTTTTTAAAGAGGATTCTTTAGTAAAGAGAGGAGAAAATAACACAAGAGATTTTATACTGGTTCACTCCGACTGAGCTACGTTTAGTCTCCTCCGTAGAGGGTTCCACTATAATCTTCACACGACTACAAATGAGTATTAGCACCACTCCTAGTACTCAGTTACCTCACCGAGATTTCCTGAGTATTAACACCACTATTGGTACTCAATACCCTGCCGAGATTTCCTTTAAGTATTCGAACCACTCCTAGTACTAGACTACCATGCCTAGATTCCTCAACTCAAAAGAGTTAAGTTGTAAGTATTTTAATTCTCTTCAGAATTGCAATCAATGATTACTTACAAGTAGTTCAGACTAAATCTCTCTACGAGAAGATTTTATTACAATAAAATGTAGTTTAAACACTCACATGTGTTTCTCTATTCTTTCTTACAGTAGTAAGAAATTTGACTCTTAATCTCAAGAGTATCTCTTTCTATTATTCTCTTCTCTTCTCTTCAGCTCAGATGTATTCTTTTTTTTAGCTCTTTTATCTCTTTTATTTAGGATGGATATGTCGTTGTAAGCTTTTCTTTTTTCTCTTCGGCTATCCTCTATTCTATCCTCTTGATTTTCTTCTTGAGAGATATTCTATTTATAGGCTTCATGAATATTTTCCATTAGATTGAGTTTGAAGTTTGTAGCTTTGATACTTGTGTTTTCTCTTTCTTCTTTTCACAATAGTTGTTGTGTAAGTCAACTTTGTCAAAGCATGCATACTTTTTCAGTCCTTTTCTTGAAGTAGATTGTACGATCTTTTTAGACTTTGCTTCAAGAGTGGAACATTCTATGATTATCTTCTTTCTCTCTAACGTCCATATTATGATATTTGATCTATAGCATTGTGGATGCGTGTAGAATAGCTTATTTGCAAAATTAGAGTAAATTGTGCATGCAACATATATGGTTTTTCTTATCACTTTTGTTGTTTTTGAACGTTGAGTATTTAATGTCATTTAATGTTTGCTAAAAACAACAAAGTGCTTTTTGATTTCCTACCGTTTGGTAACATTTTATAATTAAGTTCTTTAAGTTGAAGATATCGAGCGTATTTAAGTACTTCATCATAGGATGAGGTATTTGTTAAGCTCATGGTATCATCTGGTCAAGCAAAAGCTTCTTTGACTTTTGTCTCTTTTTAGACCGATAGTGTTTAACTTGTTTATGCTTTTCTTATGTTTTTAATCTTTACGTCTTTTAATGTTTTTGTCGAAGACATTGTCTCAACCTGTTTTGGTTTTCTAGAGAAGGCAAATACTTAATCCAACTATTTTAAGCATTGAGCGTTTAACTCAATCTCTCTTGGACGCTTTTAGACAAGACATCGTCTAGTCATACGTCTAGGTGTTTTATCCTATATGTTTTTCTAATTCTTAGGACCTAAGTGTTTTCCTATGTTTTTCTATGTTTGGGGTTCAGGTTTTAGTTTTTGTTTGTTTAGAGGTTAAGCTCCAAGTCTTGTGTTTTTACCCTAAGTTATTTTCTGATTATTAACCCGTTTCAATGTTATTTGATTAAATTTCAAAATATGAGATCGTTTGTTCGTATAGACGATATTTTCTTTAATAATTAGGTCAAAATGACTATATTCATTCATTTCTAAAATTTGGAAACCAAAATGTATTAAAGTTTGAGAGAGAAATGAATTCCAATTTCGCATGTAAGTTTAAGAACGAAAACATAATTAACCCAAAAATATATAAACACATTATGTATTATATAGAACATGTTCGAGCACATCTCGGTCATGCCAATATGAGTATTGTTTATCTAAGAATATCTCGGTCATCTAAGCCGACATGTATTCGACCTAAATGAATCTGACCAACTTATTGACATTTGTAGGTTATAGTTTATTGTAACGGTTTAAATTAGGATCAAACAAGGTAATTAAACCACATGGCTTAGGCTCATCCAGGTATCCATGAATAGTATTATAAATAACACATTGTATGAGGTAAATTAATTATGTTTATTAATTATCGTTTTTATTACCAATTGTCGCACTTGGATGACTTGAGCTAGAAGGGACAAGTACTGTTGGAGAGAATAAGTTGTTAAGATAAGATTGTTTATAAGACTAAACTATCTAAACACCTTCATATGTTTTGAAGTTTAATAAACAATAATAAACGAAATGAGCATGACAATGTTATCATTAGAAAAACAATATAGCTAGGATATAAAAGTAAGAAGATAAATAAGAAAAATTATGTATCTATTATGCAAACACCTATTCTACACTATGTAGGTTATCCACTACAAACATTCACTTACAAGTTAGAAATGAAAGTTAGAAAAAAGAAGAAGATATAAGAAAAAAGTTTCGTTCATCAAAAGCCGTGTCACATGAATAGTCTAATCTACTTTTGATAAAGTTATGAAAAACATGTTTGTTCTAACAATAAGGCATCAATCTACTACCATCTATGCTAAAAGCTATGAAAAGTCAAAACACAAGGAAAAGCTTCATCCAATAGTCATAATATCACCAAATCTCAAGACAAGTTTCGTATAACAACTATATCATCAAATATGTATAAATAGAAGCATATAAAAGAAGAAAAGGATAACGATGTGCAGAAAAATAACATAAAGATAAATCATCATCAAAGTTGAGCGAGGAAGTCTCTTTGAGCTATTAGAGCCAAATCCTTTTACACAAGGGTAGAGATAAAAAAGAAGAGCTCAAGAAAAGGAAACAATCTCAGGCTTTAGTGTTATAAACTTACTTTGTAAGGAGAGAAAAAGAAAAGAGAGTGATAGAACGAAACACTAAGAAATACTCTTAAGCTTCATTGTAATTAGGGATGCCAACAGGTCGGGTTGGGCACGAATAATGCCTATGCGTAACGAGACCCGAAAAAAAAAATCCACCCGCTACCTGTCTGCTACCTGCACATATACTCATTTAAAAAATACTCACGAGTATTTTAAAACTCGCGGATACCCGATAATATTTAAAAAATTATATTTTTATAAATTATTAAAATAAAATTACAAAAAATATCTAAAATCTAATATAAATTAAATTAAAATTTAATTTTAATTAAATTTAACCTTATAAAATATAAATTAATTTCAATTTTAATTAAATTTAACTTAATAAAGAAAATTATTTTTTTTTTACTTTTTTGCGGGTAGCAAATATTCGCGGGTACAGATAGTTAATACTCGCACCCGACCCGTTCATAAGCGGGTATTAAAATATCTGTTACTCGTAATCTGCGAGTAGTAAATATCCACGACTACGAACTATCGGTGCCATCCGTAATTGTAATAGTAGCTTACTATTTGTAAGATGAGTGAAAAGAGAGAAACACTTATCGAGTCAGTAGACAATATTGTATTGAACATATATCTTCTCTATGAGAGTAACCGTCTAAGGACTTGTAGGTAATTAGTTTGATTGCACATTCTGAAGAAAATTAAAACACTTGTTGATTAACTCAAGAGAGTTAAGGATTACTAGGCAGTGTATCAGAGGATACCAGGATTGTGTAGTGGAAACCAAGAGTGGGTGAAACTCAACTAGTCTAGGGTAATAAGAGTTATTCATTGATTAGGGATACTAGGAGTTGTGAAGAATATTGCGTAACCAAGAGTGGGTGAAACTCAGTCTAGGTCACAATAACAAGTGGTTACTAGGTTGACAAGGACAACTAGGAGTGTGTTAAACTCAACTAGACAACGTATAAGGGGATACCGGGATTGCCTAGGGATACCAAGAGTGGTGAAGAATACTTTACAATTAGGAGTGAGTGAAACTCAGTCAAGGTCACTATAGCAGGTGGCTATTGGTGTACAAGGACAACTAGGAGTGGGTTAAACTCAATTAGACGATGTATCATGTTGATACTAAGAGCATGTAGGGATACCGAGAGTGTTGAAGAATACTACACAACCAGGAGTGGGTGAAGCTCAACTAGACAATGTATCAGGTTTATACCACAAAGTAACCAAATATACCAACAAATATATTGGGTAATTTTGGAGTATCACAAGTGTCATATTCACAAGGATTTGACAGAAAACACAATTTTTTAGTTAGTTTAATCGTGAATGAAATAGTAAATGATTTTCATGGAGTATGAAACAAAGTTGATTTATGAAAACATAGCAAAAATGTGTTGTAAAACATTTTAGATTTGAAAATGATTGTCGTCTTGTTTATGAAAACATGTTGAAGTTTGACTACAATACTTTATCCCTCTCTGCAAGTAATCATGTCTTGAGAGTTTTCTTTGAATGTAACTCTAGGTCAATCTTGGCACCTAGAGCCTAAGATCACCAAACTTCAGTATGATTCTTTAGTGACTATTTGAATGGATCACCTAGACTAAGATCAAGACTCTAGTTGAGTTCCATTAGCTATTTTCACCGGAAAATACTGTTGTGCTTAGGGTGTAAAATTGTATTGAAGGGGACTTTGGAGGGTGAGACTATTCTGACTCAACCAGTATCACACTTACATAGAGTATGATATCTAGGTGGTGTGAGTCAAAGGAGGTTCCATATGGAATATGGTATGATATGAAAGAGAGTCATAGTTAGGAAGCTAGTGGGGTTAACATTGTCATGGCTTAGTTAGAGACATTGGCCTAAGTGGTGGGACACCACTGGAGCATTTGGGAGCAAGCATGACAAGTGCAAAGTTTCACGAGTTCATTCAATACATAGTCTTCCAAAAGTGGGATCTAGATTTATTGTGTTGTTTGAACCACTTTGAGTTGATATTTATTTGATGCATGAGGGTTGATATCTAGGTTTTGATTTGATGAATGTGAATTGTTTACGTTTTTGGGTTGCTTTAATTTTTGTTTGAGCCATTTGAGCTGAGAATTGAATGAGCTAGTTGAATAATTGATGCTAAAGAATGTGAACCATTCAAATATTTTGATTGGTTTTTTATTTTTTTATGGAAAAATGTTAGCTGATTGAGTAATTGAATGTTAATGAGAAAAAGGAAAAAGACTAAGTTAAGGGTTGAATTTATGTCCTTGTAGTACAATGCATTAACTTTAGTAAACTAATTTTAGTTTATTTCAAAGTTTTAATTTGAGAATTTTTGAGAAGATATTATCTCTTTCTATTTGAGTTTATTCTTATGAAAAATTAGCTTATCCTTGCATCTGTGTACCTTTGTTTATTTTCTTATGTCATGATCGTATATTTTATATATACGGGAGTAAAGATACAAGCTAATGGGGATGATAACTTTAGAGCTGGAATAAGGAACTGAAGAATTAGTATAAGGGTATTTTAGATCATAGATTTATCTTTAAAAAAAATTATATTAAGTCCATAGTTACAAATTGAAGTACTTATGACTTTATTTTGAATGTATTTTGAAAGAAAATATTATTTAACCATGAATTTGTAATATGAATTAGTTTACTTTTAATTACTAATGCTACTTAGAACCTCATTATATTAAGTACTTTCATTGATATATGTTATAAAAATGGTTCCTGCTTCCCCTCATATCTTTGCTCACACCACTAGCTTCGAGAACAATTCTTACATCTCCTCCGTGAGGCCTAGGTTGCCATCGATTTCGCTTTCTCTTTCTCCTATTCAACCTTGCTCTTTTATTGTCGGCTAACCCTCCATCTTCTTCCCTTCTCAATTGATTTTTGTTTTGTTACGTTGGTTGGTTGCTTTGGGTTTTCTCTTTACTGGTGTGGAGAGGAAGATAAAGATGCTAGAAATTGGCATTGAGTGGAAGTGGATGCCTTTGTGCGTGTGCAAAATGGTTGAAACTACTTGAAACGTGCCTCTATTTTTGGGTTGTGTTTTGAATTTTGTGTGTGTTGGGTTTTATGTTATGGTGATGAGGGTTAAATAGATGGATGAAGATGGTTTACGAGTGATGAAAATGTAGATGTGATGGTGCAAATTGCAGAACTATCATGTGATGAATGAGAAAGATGATGACGTGATAAAGAAATGAGGATGAAGAGAGTCATGATAAATGTGAATCCGTGTTGCGGGTTTGAAAATGTGAAAATAGGTGGATGAATGATTGAATGTTTATATGAAGATTGAGATGATTCGACAGTGAAGCAATGGAAAATTTAATGTATTCATAGATTCTGATTATAGAAATCAATGGAGAAGAAGAAACCAAACGCAACCAAGTGGACTTTCTATATCGAGTTTAGAACCGACATAAAATTTTGACTTTTTATATTAATTTTAGAGTCGGTACAAAAAGTTTTCACTTTCTATACCACCTGTATATATGTCGGTTTTCCAAAGCTGACATAAAAAACCTTTTTTAATAGATATAAGGTTTAATCATTCTCCAGGTTCTTTTTTTTTTGTCAGAATCTCAAATAGGTCCCTTACTTATTTTTTGTCTCAACTGAGTCCTAAATTTTGCAAAATTGGTACAATTAAAGTCATGCCATTAAATTGGAGCAACCTCGTTAGACTGACGTATACGTGGCATGCTAATGTTAATTTTTTAAACGATGTGAAGTTTGTTATTTATTTTAGGTGATTCTGACGTGTATTTTTTTCTTTAATTTAAAGAATTTGGCAAAAGTGAATTAAATTGAATAGTTTCTTCAAATTATGGATGATTGAGAAAAGAAACTCAAAGTTTGGGGTTCATAAAAATTGGGAATTCATTTTGGGAAATTAGAGTTCATTTGCACTTCACATTGCCATAATTTAAGGATTTTGCTTCTTTTGCTTCTTTTGCTGGAATAGCTTTTTTGGAATTTAGGGTTCATAAACTCAGAGTTGTGTTTTGAAAGTCAAAGTTCTTTCTTTGAATTAGGGTTCATTGGCAAAGAATTAGGAATCAATCATAGAAACATGTAAAAGTTTTTGTTCAATCACAAAAACAGAGAAGAAAGACCCAAAATTCCTCATTGCAAAAATCAAATTCAAAAGGAAAAATCTAAATCGAAAACAAAAACCCCAAATCACAATATCGTAGAAAAACCCAAACGTAGGAACCTTAACCCTAAATTGTGAAACCAAATATGCAGAGAAGAATCAAGAACACAAGAAACAAAACCCTAAAATTCCCAAAACAAAACCCTAATATGAAACACGAAACGAAGACTGCAGCCCATTCTACTGCCGTCACGGTTTGCTTTGAAAGAGGGAGTTTCCACGATCTCTACCACCACAAGAACGATAAAGAAACGAGCTCCTCGCACCTTTGAGACGCCGAAAACAAAACCCTCCCTGCAAGAATAACCAGAAACAGAGGAGAGAAAAGAAGTCTCTACTCCTTGGAACACAAACATGAACCAGATTAAAAGAGAGGAAGAAAAATGGTGCATTTCCCTCCTTTTGAAATCGAAATAGAACCAGAAAAGAAGGAAGAGGAGAGCGTCTTCCCTTTCTGCCAAAGAAGAACCAAACCAGGAAAGTAGAAGATGAAGGTGGGTGGTTGTCATGTCGAAGAAGAACATGAATAGGACATCTGCAATTGATTATCCATTTTTGCCAAGGAACCCTAATTCGAAGATAATATTTCGCAATTTCTTTTCTGAAATCGTAATTCAAATTAAGGGGCTGAGTTTAATTAAAATTTCCCTAATTTCTTAATTAAAAAATATGAATTTACACATCACAATCACCTTATTACCATATTACGTATGTCACGTTATTAAAAAAACACCATCAACATGTCACGTATACGTCAGTCTAATGGTGTCGCTCCAATTTAATAGCAGGGCTTTAATTGTACCAATTTTGCAAAATTTAGAACCCAATTGAGATGAAAAATAAGTAAGGGACCTATTTGAGATTTTGACAAAAAAAAAAAAGACCTAGCGAATGATTAAAGATAGATATAAAAAGACTTTTTTGCATTAGTGAAAGTTTGTGACAAGGACTAATTCTAATTTTGCAATCCATGTTTAAAAACTAAAAACATATTTAACGATTTAATATGATTTGAAACCTATATAGCATGATTTATATGTCTGATTCTCATCTATATTAAAAAGTTGGATTAAATATGTTTTTGGTCTTTTAACTTTTAGTGAAAATTGAAATTAGTTCCTTTTCGAAACTTTACCCAATTTAGTCTCTTAATTTTAGAAATATGTAGATTTAGTCATTTAAACCATATTTTATTAAGTTTATCTAATGTTTCAAATACATTTCACACGATATTAATTGAAAAACACATTTAAAACCTCAAATAAAGTTAACAAAATTTGGTTAAAAGAACTACATTCATATAGTTTTAAAAGTGAGGGATTAAATTAGTTTAAAATTTTATAAAGAGACTAATTCTAATTTTTAGTTAAAATTAAAAAACAAAAACATATTTAATTCTAAAAAGTTTGTATTAACAAGTATATAAAATAAACTTGCTTCAATTCACCAATAGAAATCTTTGTACATGATTGTGAGAAGGTAGTTGATTGGAAATAGTTTAGAAGAAATGATAAATTATTTGTTATTAATAAATTTATTATATTATATTTAATTATTTATTATTATTTTAA
This sequence comes from Vigna umbellata, assembly GCF_029865625.1. NCBI lineage: Eukaryota > Viridiplantae > Streptophyta > Magnoliopsida > Fabales > Fabaceae > Vigna > Vigna umbellata. Next base: position 17,809,700 of record NC_142169.1, on the reverse strand, counting down.
TAAAAGAGTAAAAGGGATTATCACTTCAGAGACGCATATATTGATGTTGGAGTTAAATTTTAAGTAATAATATTTATTATAGAGATAGGGGGTTAAATTTATCATATCTAATTATGTTTTTCCAAAATTACAGTACAAATTTATTATAATTCATATTTTACATAGCATATTAAGTATACATTTTTTTTCCAACTTTACATTTAAAAAGGCATTTACTATTTTATAAAAAAGTAGTTTTAGATATACTATTAGAAATCAGATAACTTTTGATAAATTGGTTGGCGTAGCTCTAAATTTCAGTTATTTAATTAACACAAATATCCACACCAAAATAAAATTTTCAAATAAATACTACTTCAAATTATTCAAAAGATTGGTAGAGTCTTTTCCGTGATGTTAGCATTTTACATTTATATATAAAAACATATTTAAATTATTTTATTTACAGAATAATTAAATATCAATAAGAATAAAGTATGCTTAAATTTTAAAAATTAGTTGTACTTTTAAAATCAAGATATAAGATATATCTGCAGAAATAAATATATATTGGGCTGAATGGGCTATACACCCAGTTACCTCTGAGAGTGACATTATAATTTAATTTTATTTGATTTTACAAGGAAGAAGGGGGCACGGGAACGAGAAGCGCCACCACCGGGAACCCTGCAACCGTGTGGGACTTCCAAACCGACACCTCCGCCATTAGACAGGTAAAAGAGAAGTTAAATTCAAATTTCTACGCAAATAGCAGATCCAACAGCAAAGCACTGAGTGCTGTGACTGTTTAATTTGGATCTATTTATGGAACCGCGTTTCAGAAAATGAGCGATTTTTCTTCTTTCTGTGGTTGGTTTCTGTTGGTTCACTACGGATCTGGTTCGGATTTGGACGGCGGTATTAGAAAAAAGAGAAACAATTCATCATATTTTTTCTTCAAATTTTGTTCTTTTTTGGTTCGCTTACGGAGTTGTACGATATCTTATAACTTTGAGACTTCTCCTTTCTCTGCGAATGTTTGCTCATTATACTATCTTGATAAACAGTAGAGGCAAATTTTACTGTACTATTGAAAATTTTCATTGAGCTCAAAGGGGGTAGCACATGATTTGATTTCTCTACTAATTAATGAAGTTGGTGATAAGGCATTTATTATTTAATAACTGCTGTGTTTTCTGATTGCGCATTCTTAAAATGAGATTCAAATAATCATCTAAACAATGTGTTAGTTTGTTTTGCTACTGGTTTCTTTGTATTGAAGAATCAAATTTTACTGTACTGTTGAAAATTTTCATTGAGCTCAAAGGGGGTAGCACAGGATTTGATTTCTCTACTAATTAATGAAGTTGGTGATAAGGCATTTATTATTTAATAACTGCTGTGTTTTTATTCTGACTGTGCATTCTTAAAATGAGATTCCAATAATCACCTAAACAATGTGTTAGTTTGTTTTGCTACTGGTTTCTTTGTATTGAAGAATGAATTTACTCTCAGAACTCTAAAGTTCGTTGACATTTTTCATTGAAATTGATGGATTTGATTCTTGGAATCTGGTTACTCTGAATTATGGTGTGATGTGATGTATTTTGTTTTTGATTGTATAATATAATGTTTGTTGCTTCTATACGATGTAACTTCACATCAGTTTCCTTTTTTTCTTCTTCTGAATTTCCAGGATTTATACTGAAACCTCAGACTTGAAGGGAAGCTACTTGGTCAGGTATAACAATCCTGTTCTTTTTGTAGAGCACTGATACTTTTTTCTTGATTAATAGATTGAGAATTTAATTCATTAGTGTCTTAGAAAACATAACTTTAATTGATTAGTGTCTTAGAAAACTCAACTTTAATTGATTAATAGATTAATTTTGACCGAAAGGTAGTAAAGACCAAGTCCCAATTCACTGTTGGTCCTTGTTACACAGGACACAATGTTTGTTAGCTCTGTTTTATTAAACAGTTGTGAAAATTTGATAAAAGTAGCTGCCTGTGGATAAGTTCTTTTGATCTTATTTTCAAAGAATTTTATTTCATTTTAGCTTTGTGTTTCTGCAGTTTTAGTCTTTTTAAGTTCTATAATGAGCCCATCGACTGCAAAAAGCCTGAGTTTGTTAGGCTAGCTCTTTGGTGATATTTCTTGTAGGTCTCATAAGTTTTTATGAGCTAATTAAGTCCTACTATTTTTAAAATCAACCTAATTTGGTCCTCCCATGTAACATCCCGAAATACAGTAATTACCATAAATCAGAATTAATTACAATTAATAGTTAACAATGCAGTCTTTTCATTAATAAAAACGAAAGCAGAAGCCGAACGGCTTAAGTACAGAATTACAATAGATAAGGACGAACGGTTTTACAAAAAGAAAAGTAACCGAACGTCAAATTAAGAAGCGAACGACTAAACTAAAAATGAAAGACGGACGTACTACTGCTCCGTTTTCACTTCCACTTTTACTAAGTTTTCTTCTTGGATCACCTCCTCTAAGGTAGCCTCGCCTTCTGCTCACATCCACACGGATGATCATTGCAAGACAGGACGAACGTACATAGACAAATGGACAACACAAGGAAAACGAAAGGGTAAGCTTATATAATTAAATTCATACAATCAACATGTATATTTAACATTTCAATTCACACACACATGTAACTTAACATAGATCTATATGTATATAAATATACTAGACAGACCGTCCGGACTGTATGAACCGTGTAGCTACAGGCGTCCTCGCACCCGAGTGGTGTAGTAACTGGGATATACTCAACAGCTGCCACTCGAGGTTAGTCCGTTCTTACGTCGCCCATGTTAACTTATGGACTAAGGACCTTCTGCCATTCCCACACATGAACTACTCTGCTCTACGTGAAGATGAGTATCACGGAATATCAGGATGGACCATGCCAGCATTAGCATAACCACAGTCATACTTTACCCAATTCAAAAATCAACATGTATGAGACGTTCCTCCCTGGAACGCTCGTCCAAAATCCAATATCATAATATCGCTCCATATGGCGTTCACACTTTAAATTATTATAATTCCTCATCTTTTACATCTTTAGATTTAAGAGTATAAAATAACGAACGCTCAATCCACTAAAGAGTTATGACGAACGTCCAAATAAAGGCACTGGATGAACAGGAAAATATATATATAACGAACGTGAATATCTACTTAGTCAGTTAAATGAACTGACTAGTATGAAGGTACCTTAATACTTAGAAAATCTCATGATGAAGACCTTAGACCAGATTTAATGTAAGAGGGAGGGTCAATAGTACTTAGGATTACCTTTGTAGAATTTTGCATATGGAAAAGAAAAAACGATGCCAGTAACTGCACGAACGTAAGGAACATGAATACTCTAACACTTGAACGGACGCTATTTTATTAAAGGGGTTATTCAATAATATGAGCGCTTGGTATAAGACCGAGCACCACTTATGGTGAACGCCAGGTAGATGACCGAGCACCATGAATGACGAACGCTTGGTATAAGACCTAGCGCAATATAGGACGAACGCTCAGTATAAGACAGAGCGCTATTTAGAACGAACGTTTGATATAAGACCGAACGTCACTTACTTCAGTATATTTTAATTGGTTTAATTGCTTCCTTTGTCCCCAGTTTGGTTGAATTGTGTCAAATTCATCCTCATTTTTAAAAAAGTTTCATTGTCGTCCTCACGTGGTATAAAAGTGTCAATTGAATCCAAACATAGAAAAAATTTGTGTCAAAGTAGTCATTTTTCCTATATCTCTGTGTCTTCCTTTCATATGTCACTTCTCTGGAGCTATGAAAAGCCTTAAATTGGATAAGGTAAAATGAATATCTGTACTTGATTGTATGAAAGGAAGACACAGATATATAGGAAAAATGACTACTTTGACACAAATTTTTTCTATGTTTGGATTCAATTGACACTTTTACACCACGTGAGGACGACAATGAAACTTTTACACCACGTGAGGATGACAATGAAACTTTTTTAAAAATGAGGATGAATTTGACACAATTCAACCAAACTGGGGACAAAGGAAGCAATTAAACCATTTTAATTTAAGGTGTACGACTTCCCTATGCTGAGCCGAACGCTCAAACATAGTAATTCAAATGAGGACGCTCGTTCTCAAACCGAATTCTTCCCAAATGAAAGAATTCTACCTTAAGTCTTTTTCAGGGGAACCGAACGGTATAAGACCGTTCGATAACGAGCGTAATTTATCATAGAGAATAATTTAAGATTCAGATTGTTCTTCTATCCTAACTCGATATTTCTCATATAATTCATACTTTATAGTTTCATATCAATATCAAATTTCCAGACTTTATACAAATCATATTAATCCTTCATAATCATACGTATCAAACATGATCATACATCACATCCAACATATACTCTTATTCATTCAATTCATCATCAATCATACAGTTACACTCATACTATACACATACATTCATTCGTTTATCAACAGGCATGCATTATCTTCAATCATACAACAAAATATGAATTAAATACATAAGCTTCCCTTACCCGTATCAGTATGTGAAACGTCCTAAAGCAAGGGTATGGTGCGTCCTCTAACAACGTTCTACTCCAAGATTCACTTACTAACTTTCACTTAATCTATACACCAAAAATCAAAAATAACTCAGATTTCACACATGCATGAACCCAGAACCTGGTTTCCAGAAAAACCTAAGGACGAGCTACTGAAGGAGAACTTACCAGTTTCAGTTCTTGAAACTGTTCGGTCCAATGTGTAGCTCTCAGTTCAGCGAACGCTCCTACGGTGCTGAAACGTGATCGGAGAAAGACTTGGTGAGTTTACAGTAGAGAGAAGTTGGGAGATTCTAGAGAGAAGGTGGAGAAAATGGAGGTTTGAACTCAGAGGAAGATGAAGAGTGCGTGCAGGTGAGAGAGAGTTTTTCGAAAAATCCATTTTTGTTCAATCCACGTTCGTTTGGACGAACGTCTCCCAAGCCGACACCTTCACACCCACTTCTGAATTGGAAGCTTCTCTCGTGACACGTGGCGTGCGTGCATGCAGTGCAAAGTGCGCTTTTAAGGTTTCTGAACCGTGAACGTGGGTGCATTAACGTGATGTGACAGAGATCATTATTACTAATTATTTAGGGTTTCACAGCCCACAGAAATTTTCTACCTAAAACTATTATATTGTCAATGTTTTCCCTAAAACCATGCAACTTAATCAATTAAATTCTCTTAAACCTTCAAATTTAATTCACCAACTAAAAAATCATATTTCACCCCAAATAAAATAGAAAACCTCGTATTTCTTCTTCTTCTTCTTCTTCTAACCTAGTATCACATGCTACAAAATCCTCCTTTTCTTATAGAATTTTTACTAAATTTCTTGCATCTAAACTTCTAAAATGATTTCATATCCCTAATCCACCAATAAACCCCAAAGAAAAGATGCATAATTGGCTTGTAAACAACTTTGGGGAAATTTACACACATTTTATGCAAAAGGTGCAATTAATCCTGGTTCAAACAAAACAAATATTGAAATAAATCAGGGTCAAGTTAATCTATGATGAAGAGTATATAGTAATTTGGAGATAATTGGTATTGCTTCACCTGGTTGTTTTCTCTTGTCACTGGCTCATGAATTGTTTTGGTTTGCGGTGTTGATGGACGATAGCTGTTCTGTTCCGATTTCAAACCAATATATGAAATTTGTTCCGATTTCAAACCAATATATGAAATTTGTTGGGAAGTCTCACGTTAGCTCAATTCTTGGAGTGCCGCTTATATTGCTCTGTTATTTTATTGAGGAGTCAGTATAGGGTGTGATTAATTTTATTTTATATTTTAAACAGGATTTGGACGTTTTTTAACATTTCTGATCAAGATCCGAGTTGGCCTTCTCATTTTGGCGTAGATTTTTGGTTAAAGTCTTCCTATGGCATATCCTTTCTCAGATTTCAAGTACTCTGATGGCCTCACTGTAGTTGGTATCTCCTTCTGCACAGCTATTGTTTGTGAGGCTATCTCATGGGTTCTTATCTATCGGACCAATTCTTACAAAAATCTTCGGTCCTCCATTGACAAGGCTTCCAAGAAACTTGAGACCATGAAGACAGAAAGCAATAAAATCAACATCAAGAAGTCCAAGACCAAAAAGATTGATCGTGTTGAGACAAGCCTCAAAGAATCGAGTCGTGATCTGTCTCTCTTCAAGTTCAAGTCTGGGGGTGTGGTGGCTCTGGTTCTCTTTGTAGTCTTTGGATTGCTGAATTCACTCTTCGAAGGCAAGGTAGTTGCCAAATTGCCCTTCAAACCTTTTGGGCTTATTATGAAGATGAGCCATCGAGGGTTGCAGGGTAATGATCCCACTGATTGTTCCATGGCATTTCTGTACTTCTTGTGTTCCATTAGCATCAGAACAAATTTGCAGAAGTTCTTGGGTTTTGCACCGCCCAGAGGTGCAAGTGCTGGCCTCTTTCCCATGCCTGATCCAAAGACCAGTTGATTGGGCTTAACAGTATCCGAACTTGTCTCTGTTGTTTCTAGGTTGAAGATAATATGAAACTACATAACTTGAATAATTTATATTTGATTTGTTCCTCGTAGGGTGCCTGAATGATTTTAATTGGTATAACTGATACTTAAAACAGTCAACTTTAGTTTTGCGATGTGAGTTTCTTGAGTTCTGGTTTATTCTTAATGCAATAAAACTCTTCCCATCTATGTCACTACAGAAAGGGTATGAATGGATGTATTTATGTTTGGTTGAATGGATGAAGTTAATGTAGGTTGCTTGGTAAAGAGAAAAAATTGATCTACTTATTTTTTATTACATATCTTTATCCCTCTCTTAGTCACTCTTTTCACTCCATATTTTAAACTAAAAGTTTTCAATTTGTTTTATTTCTTTCTTAGTATCACTTGTCTATTTTATTTTCATTCAGGTTATTTTTCTTATCTTTACCAAATATTACTGGACTTAAGGTATAAGTCAAATAATGTTGCATTTTACTCTCTTAAAGGACATAAGTTACTCACGAGTTTGTTTGAGGAAATATTTTATAAGCATTTTAAAAAGAACAAGAGGCAAACAATAAAATAATTTTTTTAACAATTATAAAGTAATGTTAATTTAAAGGTTATTATATTTTTATATTTGTTTAAAAATTATATGGAGAAGTTAGTTTGAAGGTTTAATTAGTGAATTTGTTTCTATATTCAGATATTTCATGTGTTTTGTTTTTTATATTTTTTTACTCAGTTGAGTCTTATTATTTAAAGACTAAATGTGACTCATGTTAAATTATAATGGCATTTAGAAAGTGTTCCGATTAAAATTTGGGTCATGTATTTTGAAACATTCTTTTGCTTTTTATTTTCTTCCACTACCCTCACCCTCTATTAAATGGAAGATAACTCCTTATTAGATTGTCACTTTAATTTTTAACTCACGGATCGACCCTCGCCCTTTCAAATGCTAAGCCTCAGTTTTGTGACCCACAGAGCAAAGGGCTTCTTCAAAGCCTCCAACCCTCAAAGCTCCTCATGAGGTGGGTTGGGAGGGCCAGGGTCGGTTCAGCCTTTCCTCTCCTTTATTCAAAATGTGAACAAAAATTCTTTTTCTATGAACCTTACTCCTCAACTACCATTGTCTTCCGTGTCGAGGTTAACGTTTCTTTTAATACTTTATGCAATATTTGCTTTTATTTATCAATCGACAACACCAATTCTTTGTTTCACATTGAATTTTTTCATTTTTCAGAAGCAACTCAGCCACTTCTTCATAACTCGATGCTTGATTTGGTTGATGGGATATGTGGATTGGGTTCACTTATGTTTTGGGTTTGATTTTTATTTTTCCTTTGCAGAGTTATGGTTTCTAGGAGAGCAAGTGTTGTAGTGCACTAGTTTTGTTCGATGGAAAGTTCCACTGAACTGATATTTTTTAATAGTTGGACCCTTCACTTTGGAAAACTTAACCCCTTTCTAACTTCTATTTTCTTTATAAACTGGACTGAAGAATTAACTCCCTCTGTATCAACCTCACTCTTAAAATCTTACCTTCATTATCATCTGGAATGTGAATATCTCTACATTGAATTCTCTGAAAGGGTTGTCACACGTTGAAAAAAACTATCACACGTTGAAGAAAGCTATCGTTATTGTTTCTATTTAACCCGTTGCATTTGCTAACCAAGAAAGTAATAAGACTGACCATTCCCAGTGCAGTGAGGTGGGTTAGGTGCTTTTTAGTTGATACATTTCAGCACAAATGTGGTCTTAGTCCAATGTCTCACAAACATTGTTATGCAAAGCTTGACTATTACAAAGTCTAGGAATGTGTTTGGACCATTAGTATTTCCAGAACAATGAATATAGGAGATTAGGATAAAATCTTGAGGAGTCCTTTTGAACACTGTATAGCTCTTAATTTCTGCATTTTCGTTTTCTGCCTCTATTTTTAGACCTAGGATGATTGTAGTTGGTTATGTAATGTTTAATTTCGTTTTAATGGGAGTTTAGTTGAGTTGGGTTGGTAACTGGAATGATAATGATGTTTACTTGAGATTTCTAGACTGCTGATTGTGCTATTCTTGCCTCTGCATGATATGCTCTGTGCTTGCAATTGGGTACACGCTTAGTTGCCCAATTTATGTTTAATCTTCGCTTAGTTGGTTAATCATTATTGGATTAGGGGTTGGAGTAGTGAGTAATTGTTGTTAATATGTGATTGGAAGCATTGGAATCGATCTAGTGACCAACCGTTTTTAATTAGTGTTTGATTTCGTGTTTAAATTGGTTAATTTCAATTCTCAATTCTGTTTACAAAATCCCCCCACCACGTGTTTGATCTAATGATTGAACCAATTGTTGGTCTTTGAGAGACGACCTAAAAGTTACTTCCTAATATATACTGCACCTTCATTGAATATTAATTTGATTCAGGTACGACCTCGATCAGACTACTAACCGATTTTAGCATAGTAAAACATACTAGTATATATACTTATGAAAAACTAAAGAAATTCAATCTCTTGAACCAAATGTTTAACAAGTTAAAATTCATCATAAAACTACCTATGGCTTTTGTTGGAAGTCCCATATCGACTAAAGATAAGACAAATTGATAGTATATATGGGGGGTGGGGGGCAGACCTCATCTTACAAGCTGGTTTTAGTAGGGTTGAGTTAGACTTAAAGTCCACTTCTTAAAAGTGGGGGACAAGGTCCTCTAAACGCTTCAATCCATAAAAAAAATGAGTCATTTAGTAGACACTGTAATCCACCAGATGAAACACAAGTCATCCATTAGACGCTTCAATCCACAAAAAGAAACATAAGTGATTCAATAGACATATAAGATTATAGAGGCATTACATGAATTCATCAATAAATACATTATGTTGGGTTTATTAGACAATATAGACTGGTAGATGAGCCAAGCATTATGAAAAACACCATCAAATGATAGAGGTGATGGGTCAGAAATGAACTCACTTAATGTATGCCATAAAATACGTTGAGTAGACAAATTGTGATTAAGGTTGGATTCATAAAATCACAAATCACTTCAATCAAACAATCTTTCTCAACATTCTCCCCTATTAATTTGATGAAGACAACCTTTAATATATTTAATTGCCTTTAATCCCAAGAGTAACAAATATGAAGTGAATCAAAACACATTACGTAAGAAGTTTCACTAGTCAAAACACTTGGTTACAACATGTTCAATGGAATGGTAATGGTATTTGTATGCGAATGTTAGATGCTAAAATATGCATTAATGAATGTCAAACCCTTCATTTGTAACAACACTATAATTAATGTTCTCAACTGTCCCCTTCTCCTGACCAATGAGACGTCGGACCATTTCCGAGTCTAATGTTAAACCCTTCATTGGTAACAACATTGTAATTAATGTTCCCAAGTGCCCTCCTCTCCTGACCAATTAGACATCAGACCATTGTCTAGTTCGACATCAAACCCTTCATTGGTAACAACATTGTAATTAATGTTCCCAATTGCTCTCATCTCCTGACCAATTAGATGTCATACCATTGATCAGTCTGACGTCAATGTGTTTAAAAAGTTTCACCATGGAATATATTCTGAACCATGGTTTAAGTTTTCTGATGATTCCTCTTTTAGTAAGATTTCATTACACTTTTATCCTCCAAAGCACATTTTACTATCTTCGGATTTCAAAGTACACCTTCATTAATACACACATGTGTTTGGAAGATGAAGGTGCACTTTGAAATCCAAGACAATAAATTGCTATTTGGAGAAGACAAATGCTCTGAAATATGAAAGAAAGAAAAATCTTTAGGAAAACTTAAAAATGGATCCTAATATATTCAATAGGAAAACACTTCCGGACCAAAGTATGGAATGGAAATGATATTTGTATACGCATATTAGGCATCTGAATATGAATTAAGAGACGTAAAACCCTTAGTTGGTAACAACACTGTAATTAATGCTCCCATTGACCTTCTCCTCCAACCAATTAGAGATCGAACCGTTACCTAGTACGACATTAAACACCCTTCGTTGACAACACTGTAATTAATGTCCCAACTACCCTTTTCTCCTAACCAATTGGTCGTTGAACCCTTACCCAGTTTGACGTTAAGCCCTTCGTGGGAACTGCACTGTAATTAATGCCCCCAACTACTCTCTTCTCCTGACCAAATAGATGTCGACTAGTGTCCAGTTCAACTTTAAACCCATAGTGGGAAACTGCAATTAAATAAATATTCATAACTTTCACTACAGTGTTCAAGGGATATAAGGCGTCTATGTTTGTATTTTCAGGTGTTATATGCCTTTTGATATTGTGAGGATGACCTTTTGGCTTCTCACTGACAAATTAGACGTTGGACCGTTGGTTAGACTGATGCCACATCACCTAGAAAACATTAAAATTTTCGCGAGCAAGTTTAAGTATTTACTACAATATGATGTTGAGTGTCCTAGATTTCGATGTTCTATACCTATAAGACGTCAGATTTACTGGGTTTTGACATCATATTTCTTGTAAAAATTTGTAAATACTTATCCCAGTCTCATTGTTTCTTCGCGCTTTCATTCTGCTTGAACTTTCGTTTTCGAAAACAAGTGCAAACAACAACAAAGGTTAGTTTTTACTCAATTATGTCTTGCGAAAGTGATTCCATGTACTTTTTTATGTTTTTTGTATGTTTTCAACGATTGGTTTTCATTTTTCATAAGGTTTTTACGTGGTTACAGTAGTTCAACCTCCATTCGTTTAAGTGAGCACCATCTACTTCATTCACGAAGTCAAGGAACCTTTGAGATTGATTTTATGATATTTACTTTAAATGTATTTGTTTTTTGAAGTTCTGGTTATGGTTTTGTTTGTGTTTTGTATTCATTTTGTGATTCGTAAGTTAGATTTATTTTTGATGTGGTATTTTGCATTTTTATTGTTTAAAAACTTTTTAAGAGTAATATGGATCGAAACTAAATGAATGAATGACGTATTAGTGAAGAGTATGAAATGAGATTTTTTGAGGTCATACAATATGTTAAAGAACACACAAAACCAATGAACAAGACATATTTTTGTCGTTGTGTTTGTTGTCTTAATCATATATTGGAAGACTTGGACAATATCCATGATCATTTATTCATTCATGTAATAATGAGAAGTTATACAGTTTGGACTTGGCATGGAGAAGTACTATACCACCTAACAACGTCAAGAGGTTCAAACTCTACGGACAAATGGTTGCATGATAGATGGCATTGGTAAGTGATGGTGATCATACCAAGACAACCCCAAGTCGTATGCTTTTATTTCCTTTATAGGAAGATGAAATCTAATTTGAAATCCTTGTTACAAACGTAAGTATAACATTCTTTCATATCAATTCATTCTAATATTAATATATTAACTTATGTTTCAAATGATTCAAATTGGTATAGAGTTGTGGGTAGGCCCATAGGAGTACAAACTGAAATAATCTATACAAAGGTTGGCCTCATTGATCTTTAATTTATTAAGTTTTGTATGTAAAATTTAGACCATAATATTTGATTATATTCTTGGGCATGCGGGTACTACATAATGTCATGGATGAAGACCATCATCCGAGTAAGAATTAGAGATGATTGGATTGAGGTAATAATTTAGCTTTGAAATCTTACAAATCACATTCAACTTTGAACATTAGAGTGAAAATAATGGTCAAGTTTTCCTATTTTTATAGCGGTTCAACAATCCATCTCCATTAACAATGTCACAATCAGGAAGCTAAGGTAGGAATGGGCAACATATCTTTTGGAGAGACGGAGTTAGGCTAGAACAATTTACTTCCAATTCTTTTTGTTTTGATATTGGTAGCTTTAGGTTTTAGTTTTGTTTGTCATATCTTTAGTTGTAGTTTGAATTATGGATGAATTTTGGATATATCAAATGCAAAAGCTAATTTTCTGATTTTTATGTGTGGTAAAATTGAAAAAAAAAGCTTTTATAAAAAAAAACATTAAACTGTCGTCGGATGTTGCACTACTAGACGTTAATTGATGTCAGACTTTACAACTTTCGACATCCATTAACATCGGAGAGTGAACATTACGATGTCAAATAACTTACAATGCCCACTCTAGGGAAAATTTTCGTTGAGTGGGAAGGTGTGGATCAACAATATTGATGTCCATGTTCCAATATTTAGACGCTAAATATCCCCTTTCCATATTCCAGGAACCACGCTCTAGACCTTCGATAAGCGTGAAGGGGATTGCGCCGGGCACAATAGCACATCGGCCTACATAATTTTCTGATGTCAAATTAATATCTCCCATTATGACGTTGGCTTGTGGTTGGACGTTAAAGGCCGAAAAACACCAACATCGAAGCCCTTTTCTACACTAGTGCGAGCTGTTTCTCTTGGTGTGGGATTATGGGTGTAGATAAAAATTAATTGTTGAGTGTTGTGAGAACTATGATTGTTGGACGAGGTACTCTGAGTCATTGCAAAGTTGTTTACCTTGTTTGGGTGTGTGTGCCGAGCTATTGGATGTTGTGATGATATGTAGTTGTTTTGTCTCCTTGTCATACTTCGTAAATTCGGGGTTGTACCCTTCGTCCTGCATGGCGATAGAAAGGTAGTCACCTTTCTTTCAGGGAGTAGAAAGGTGGATCTCTTCGTCTATGAGAGATGAGGTTCAAGTGTTGCCTTTTCCTCTTTTCATGTGGTAAAAAGTGATGAATGACTCGCCCATATGTTTCTGGCTCGTGCTGAGTATAATGCTCGTTATTAGTAGCAGCAAAGTTATTACTCATGAGTCCTTGAGGAATAGGGAATATATGTCCAAAGGTATGATGGAGGACCACTCGAACTGTCCAATTTTGGTGAACAGGTTTCAAACAGAAAGACAACACTTATATTGGCATTGATTGGCTGTGGTTTGTTGTTAGGGGGTGACATACCTTTGTGATGACATACCCTTTCTTGTTTGTGTTTGTTCGATGATCGTATAACTTGTTTATTATACGGGATCATGATCTTATAGATGTGCTAGTTGATGAGTAAAGCAACAAGATTTGGAGAGTGGTTAAAGTTGTTTTTGGTTATTTTAAACAATTTTTATTTAAACATTATGTGATAATTTTAGTTTATTACTTGGAATTTTTAGACTTTTGTTTATGTTTTTATTCAATTGACATTAAATGATAACAACCTCCTTGAGCTAGGTTGGACCAAAGCTTAGAAGGAAGAAAGTAGATGGCCCCAATGGATGGTATGGTTGTGGAAATTTGGTGGAATGGAGTAATATGATGTGCAAATGGTGATGGTGGTGAAGATAGGTCACGATTTTGAGCTAGATGGTGAAAATTGAGTGTAGATTGATGGTTCAAGGAGAGCTTAGGCCAACTTCATGATGTAGGTGACTAGAAGGGCCTCTAGGATTGTTCGAGTCTTGATCAAGGATGTATATGGCTACAATTTGGCAGCATAACATTACTTAAATCTAAGATGAAATACAAGGGTTAAGACACTTTTATTTATAGGCCAAGGGTGTCTCTTTCTAACTCTAAAAGCATGATCTCTCACCTTTGCTCTCATTGGTCAAAAATGAGGCCTTATGAGGAGTAGACGAATGTCTACAAATCCTCTCCAATGATGGGAGGACATGTGGCCACTTACAAAACACAATACTCTCCATTCCTAGAGTGTCATGTGGCCACTTACTAAAAGCAAATCCTCTCCAATGGTGGAGAGACATGTGGCCACTCCACTCCTAGGGTGCCATGTGGCCACTTCTAAAAAGAAAATCCTCTCCACACACTTTCCACTTGGTTTGGATAACTAACTTAAGAAAAATACTATGCTAGTTAGGCCTTAATACAAGCCTTAAAAAAACCTACACTACATGGCCAAATACAATGGCCTAAATTCCTTCACTACTCTTCTTTCAATCCATGCTCTATGATGACTCCAAAGGTAGTACACAAGGTGGAGTTGACACCATCTTTAAGGATGACTTTCACTCTCTTGTAAGTGCTTGATCATGACTAAGGGATTTGTCATCATTAAATAAATTAAGATTTTTATTACGCCAATGTTTGAGATGTTATTTGACTTTAAATTTTCACAAATAAGAACACTTTATACTTTACTCCTGACATCTTAAATTGAGGTGTTACAAGCTTCAATCCAACAAGGCAACAAGTCCTTCAATGCTGACAGTGTTAGGGTAGGGTGGGCACACTAGAAAAAAAGGCTTAAATGCTTACTTCGTCCTCATGTTAAGAGGTGAATTTCTGTTTAGTACCCGGTTTTAAAAATGAAGACATCGAGTCCCTATGTTATGAAAAGTGTATGAATAAGGTCCTCTTTGTTAAGTTGACAACAACAACGTTAAGTCCATGTTGATGTGGCCGTACTTTTTCTCTTCTCTCTTCTGCTGTCCAGGTTTTTTTTTCTCTTGTTCAACTTTTTCTTTGATGATTTGTTGAACTTTTTCTTTCTCTGTGGACCTTATTCATACACTTTTCATAACATAGGGACCCAATGTCTTCATTTTTAAAACCGAGTACTAAACAAAAATTCACCTCTTAACATAGAGACGAAATAAGCATTTAAGCCAAAAAAAAACTTATTTAAAGGGGGTTATTTTACAGATGTTATAAAAGAGCCCATTAAATTAACATCATTTAAGATGTTTAATTTGAATTATTTAACTGACAATAATAGTGAGAGTTATTATAATTGTTTTTAGGAGAGGTTTATAACCTCTTTAAACAATAATATATTTTCTTCCTTCATTTCCTAATTTTTTTACATTTCTTCCCTCTAAAAATTTTAGACTAACTTCTTTCTCTCAATTGTAAAATCTTATTCCCCCAATTCCAAAACCCTATCTTCCTAAGCCGTTCCTTCGTCTAAAAATTCCTCTAAACCCTAAAATCCCTTTCTCCCTTGCATTTGTCCATTGCATTCCACTCCACCGTGCTTTCTCCCTCACACGTCTTCTTGGTTCGTCTCTTTCTTTCTTCCTTCTTTTATTTCCTCTTATGATTTCTTTGATTTCCCCTTTTGATTATCCATATTTTATTTTTCTTTCAGATTCGCAGTCGCGAAACCACAGGTAGACGGAGCTGCAACAGTGGTTGTGTGGACCGGCAAACGACAGAGCTTCCACTCAAGTGTCACTTCTTCAGATTTGGATCGCCGTGGTATTCTACTTTTCCTACTTCTTTTATCACTCTATTCCATTCAACCTGCATCTTGTACCTCTAGAGTAAAGTTCCTTTCAAGATTGGAAGGACCCTTTCCTTTTGTTCTTGAAACTGGATAAGCTAAACTCTTAATGCTAACTACTAATCCTATATATGGTTTTAAGTTTTGTCTTATGAGATTGAAATTATTTGGTTGAAACTGATGATATGAAAGGTTGTGGGAGTGGGAGAATCTGAGGATGTGCAAACATTTTACTACTTCATTGAGTCAGATAACAACCCCAAGGAAGATCCTCTCCTACTCATAAAAGAAAAAAAAATCCTTTTATTTCACATATAAATTATGGTCAACATAAAAATTTGTGTCCTCAAGACTGCCCATCTATAAATACCGTACGAGGAAGTTGAACCTATGGAGTTCTAAGATTTCTTTCAAGCATTTTGTTTTTGGTTATATACAGGTGATGACAATGTAAGCAAGCTGGTGATGCAAATGAGCCCGAGTCTCCTTCGGGTACAAGACAATCATCTGGTGGAAGTAACATTTAGGGAGTTTATGATATTTTTTTAAGGGTAAAACTATATCTAGTTTATTATTGAGTAATTATTAATTAATTTGTAAGGATGGGTTTGATTTTAAATTTCTTTTATGTTGCTATGATGATTTTGACAATGAAATTATATGAATTTGTGATGTCTTTTGTTACATTAATGTTTTAATATTGTTACAAATAAATATTTTTGACCCAAAAATATAAACACCTCAAATGGTGACATAAATTAAATAATGCTAGCAAAATAAAGTAATAAACCTCAAACTAAATAATGCAAATGAAGAAGGTTACAACTTCTATAGTATAAATGTCAAATTGAATAACATATATTAATCCCTAAAAATAGTGTAAAAAATACATGTATTTTTTGTGATCAAATAGTTGAAAATAAAGGAGGTTAAAAATTTCTAAAAAATAATAGTCAGTAATAGAGGAGGTTTTTACCCTCTGCATAAAAAACTTTCGCAAATTGAATGTGATATCATGGGTAACGGAAAACTCCCGCAGATAGATTGTGGCGACTCAAACTACGATGGTTTGAAAAACCCCTAGAAGTTACTTTGCAAAGGCTAAAAACTCCGCAAATCGAAAAAAAAAACCTCCATTAAGTAAAATTTTTTTGTAGTGAGAGCACCACGACGACAAGCTCACCAAAGGGTTGAATCACGGTGGCAAAAGGTCTTAGTTGTTAGTTTTGGGGAGAAAATAGGTTTTAACTTTGTGGGAAAAGGTTATGTGTTTTAATGGAGAAAATAAGGAGGGAATATGAAATTTTGATATCATTCATTTTGTTTAATTTAGTCTTTTCATCAATAATGTTCGCAAAAATATTATCAACAATTATTTCATAAAAAAAATTTCTCATATGACAATATCGACGGATAAGTTTGTCAATAAATTAAACAAGGAATTTTATCAGTATATTACAATTATTGATAGATTTAATTTTGTCGATAAAATCTTGTTAGTAAATTATAGTTTTTTTTTACTGAATTAAGATGGACCGAATACATTTCTACTTAGTATAGTTACTAAACTTACATGTACAAGAATGACATCTATACTTTATGGCCGAGAATTAATCAACCATATACAACACAAAAGAGAACATTGGTTTTTATTTTTAAATTAGTTTTGCACATAACATTACAAAATTTAAGTTCTTAAACTATTCATTCGAAGAGAGGTTTACCTTATAAATATGCCAAACTGAAAATAGCGTACAAGTTGTTAAATATATTTATATTTTTCTTTTAATAAAAAGAAAAATACCAAAGCAAACGTCCAAATGTGAAGATAGTCGTTAGAACATCTTAACTGAAAATTGTATGTTTGTTCCTAACAAATAAAGCGAAATGTTTCTCTTATTGTAGAAAATAATTAATATTTTTTTTCATACATAAAGATAACTAGAAACGAAAATATATTATAAAACTGTAAAGTAAAAAGTGGTAGTAATAACGTGTGTAGTTTATTGAAGCAAGCCTTATTGAAAACAAAAGACTCTTAATATAATAATATTACTGGATCAAGTCGCAGTAGGTACGAGCCATGCATACACTTTTTTTCTTCTTTTTTCTTGAGTTGCAGCCATAATCTGTTGAAGTATCTGAATGATAGACTCTAGTGTTGAAGATAACCTTCTGTAATTCTTTAAAAAGAGAGATTTTATTTATTTAGTTCTAACTTGTTATTTTTCTCTCATTAACTGATAGTGGTGTGCTAACTATTGCTCTAAACACCTATTATTTTTCTTTATTTGACATTATATATCATATTAATTACTTAACACGTTCTCGAAATTCCTTACTGAAGTCAGTACCTCCTTCCACCGCACCCACGCTCTCTTTGGCAGTTGACATAAGCTGCTGCAACAGGTGTGAGGTTATTATTTTCAGCAAAGTTTCTGGAATTGAAATTATGACGAAGTTCTGGGCTGATGACAGTGTCTCTGCCCAATTGCTGGAACAACACAAACACAAGTCGATGAATCCCTGCTGAAGGTTGTGGACTCTCATAAACCACAACCTCCCTACCTGCATAATGCATAAGTCTTTTAACAATACTATTAATTGCTTCAATCAAGAAAATAATTCAAAAACCCACCCATACACTGATTGTAATGTGACCAGATGCTTCTCATCACACTTTCATATTCTCTTGTATAATACACATAATAATTAACAAAAGGGTAACTATTACATGTCATTATGAAAGGTAACAATAGCGTTCTCTCTATAACCTCCCATATTCGTATTGAATTATCTGGAGCTTAAACATGTGAAAATTAATGAATAAATTCGATCATTTGAGCACTGTTTAACAAAACTATATATTTACCTATCACTTTGTTTGATGTTCATTTTCTTATGTTTTTAAAACCGGTTTTTTCAGTTTGGCTCAAGTTAATCTCACAGGGATAAGTTTAATCAGAAGTTAATCTTATTAAAATAACATAAAAGAAAAAAATTAACAAATTATATATTTAATTTTTGAATAAATTTCCTAGATTTATTCCAGATGTCTTCTAAACTGATATCTCTAGCTACAGGCTTGCATCCAGACGGAGTTAAATTATAAATTAAGTTCATGAAAAGGAACTTGGTTTAAATGAATAACTTAACTAACAACCCTAGCTTGATCATCAATTGATAAATGAAACAGGTGAACTACATCTAATTTTAACCCTGGCCATATACTGGCATGAACAACACAGAATTTGTACTTACCAAAGCTTGCATTTGTTGTTGCTGGAATATCTGTCACCATCCTGCCATTGTTAAACAAAAAAAGTTACAAAAATATACAAAATATATATATATATATATATATATATATATATATATATATATATATATATATATATATATATATATATATATATATATATATATATATATATATGGGTTTGCTAACGCGCATACGCTTGTTTTTCAGTGGGTACATTTTAGCAATATGTACCAGGTTTTAGTAGACAAAAATACCCTTATATATCATGAATTCTAAGTTTTAAGGTTAAGGGTATTTTAATAATTTTTATTCTCAAAACTAAAAAGAAAGAAACCCCAAGCACTTACTCACCTCTATCATTCCTCTCAACCCTTTCAAAAAATCAGAAACACTTCCGTTAAAAAATCTTACAAAAAATGATTTTATAATGAGTTTTCATTTTATAATTTTTGTCTTATCTAATTTTATCCAATTTTCATAAGCATAACGGAATTAGTAATTGACCTGGAAAAAATCAGAAATACTCACTGTTAAACAATTTCTTAAAAAAAATGATTTTATAATGAGTTTTCATTTTATAATTTTTGTCTTATCTAATTTTATCTAATTTTTACAAGCATAATGACATCAAAGGAATTGTTAATTGGCCTGAAAAAAATCAGAAACACTCGTTGTTAAACAATTTCTTACAAAAAATGATTTTATAATGAGTTTTCATTTTATAATTTTTGTCGTATATAATTTTATCTAATTTTCACAAGCATAATGACATCCGAAGGAATTGGTAAATTGGCCTGGAGGGTTTTTTTAGAGATGATGATTCAACATATGCAGATGATGAAATTAGAGAGGTTAGTGAAGATGGTGAAATTGAAGAGATCTTGAATAAACCTTTGCCTGAAGGTGAATATGTCAATGACTCAACTCTTTACAAAGGCAAATTGTTTAACGGCAAGTGTTTCTGATTTTTTCAATTGAGGCTATAGTAGGAATGACAGAGAAAAGGTGGTTGGAGTGAGAGAGATGAAAGAGAAATGGTTGAGAGGAATGAGAGAGGTGAGTAAGGGTTTGGGGGTTTCTTTTTTTTTTTAAGTTTTGAGAATGAAAATTATTAAAATACCATTGACCTTAAAACTTAGAATCCATGATATATAAGAGTATTTTTGTCTACTAAAACTCGATACGCATTGCTAAAATGTACAACTGAAAAACAGGCGTACTCGCGTTAGCAAACCCATATATATATATATATATATATATATATATATGTTATAAATAAGTCACAGTCTTTTCTTTATAAAATCAGTTGAGCATACTCTAATGGTATATAGACTTCATTGGATATAGCATAAAACATCAACATGTCACCAATTTTATTCTTTCTTTTTTTTTTTTTTTGCCTTTCACCTGTTCTTGTAAAATGACAGAAATTAGATAAAAAAGCTAGAGAACTAACCAGTGGAGGTATTCCCTCAAGACGGGGTTACTAGGGCTAGGTGCATCTGCATCTACCAGAACCTAATTCAACAATAAATTTTTATGCAGAAAAGATGCCGGTAGCTGTTAATAACATAATTAATTAAAGAATTGTACTGTTTAGTTAGTTAATTAGTAGAACTGACCAGAGTGTAGAAGGTCCTTAGGTCTTCACCACCTACAGTAACTCTAGGGCGGTTAACAACGTGAGAGGGCCTCAGTTCATAGCCATTGCTAATCGCTCTGTTGTTGATGGAAATTGTGAGAGAAACTGAGCTTGTAAAAGGGTTCAGAACATCCCCTATCACACCACCAATAGAAAGAGGATCCTCTCGTGCCATGATATACAAGATATATGCTTGTTTTCTGTTTGCTTAATAATGCATTCATGATCATATCGCTATATATATATATATTTTCCTCCTTAGCATCTGCTTTTGCTTCCGTCCCATCAATAGATTCCTCATTTTTAAATCACTTCTCCCCGGTGGATTCCCTCGTACGATGTTGTTTCCTATGATAAACTCAACAGGGTCCCACTTTTATTTATGTTTTTAAATTTTTTAACTTATAAGAAAATAATGTTATAGTAATGTCTTGCTAATGTAATTTTGTCATGTTTGTTTTTCGTTTGAAAAAGTTTAAACTAATTGAATTCGGAATTTATAGTTTCCATCAGTCGAGTTCAACTAAAATTTGGACTGTTTTAACATAGAAACAAATATGTCTTCAAATTAATATCATGACAAAAGAATATTTCTTTCTTAGAGAAAGAAAACATTCCAATTTTTGGGGAGATTACATTAATAACACTACATCTCAAGATATTCCAGTTCTAAATTGTAAAAAAACAAATATCATTTTGGACCTGGCTCATATAAGGTATGGAAAATTCAAGCCTTATATTCTTTATTTTAATTATAAATTATTGTGGTTTTCATTGGATTGTTGAAAAAGTGTTGCTTTATTTAGAAACAAAAAACTGCTTCTGTGTGGTCATTTTACAACTAGGGATCAAATGTTGATATTTCCATTTGATAATCTTATATACTCACCTATCACCTTTATGCTAAGTAGAACAAAGCTCGAATGTGTTA
Source organism: Vigna umbellata (assembly GCF_029865625.1). Classification (NCBI taxonomy): domain Eukaryota; kingdom Viridiplantae; phylum Streptophyta; class Magnoliopsida; order Fabales; family Fabaceae; genus Vigna; species Vigna umbellata. The sequence continues at coordinate 17,788,128 of NC_142169.1, read as the reverse complement.
GGGATCTGACTTTTCACAACTTGGGTATGAAGTATCAATCAATGCAAATAAAAAAGTAGAAGATATAAAATAATTAGTAGATAAAAGAAGAAGAAGAAGAAATATGTGGCTAATAGTTCTCTGTGGTGTAGCCGAAGTGCATTTACACAGCATGTTACTAGTTTACTACTAATTCTTAATGGCCATTAATTTACGACCTTCCCTTAAATAAACTTCAGGTGTTAACTAAAAGTCCCATTCATTATGCCAACGGAATTACAATATTTAATTGGTGTCTTTCAAAACTCTGGGTCAAATACATATTGTGCTCTTTTCCAGAAAGAAATATTTAAAACCAAAACAGCAAAATGTTCCCCTTAAACATCAGCTGACTCCATATTCCACAGAAAAGAAAGAATTTATGAGCTTTTTCATGTCTCTTTCTCCTTTAGAATTCCTTTTCAAATGTGAATTTGTGAGAGTTTATCTGAACTGCAACTCGCCATTGCATATAATTTCATTCTCCTCTTTATGCCTAAGCAAGCATCTAATCCTTAAATGTAAGTTGTATTTGGCGGTATATACATTAATATCCTTCAAAATGTGGCCCATACGTTGATATTGAATCAGAAGTTAATGAACCATTATGTAAAGGGGAAGAAGGTGGGACTTTCCTGAAAATGAATATTTGTAAATATGCCCACTCATATATAATGCCCTAGCTTTATTATATACTAGAATATATGTGCGATTTTATGTGAAGGGAAACTCATGTAGTTTAAACGCTCAAGATGATCAGTTTGATGCTATTTTCTTGTTACATGTCGTAGTTTTGATCGTGATGGGTATATATATTTATATATATCAAATTACATCAGTTTAGTGTAATTTTTTTATTAAACTATAGAATGGCAATTTGAATTATGACTTTTATTTCTTTTAGTAAATGTTAGACTAGTGTAATTTATATTAAGGGTTTATAAATATTTTTTAATTGTAATTTGGGTTGTAATTTAGTTTCAATTGAAAATGAATAAAAATTTAGGTTATTGTCCGTTATGGCTACATGGTTACTGAAGATGGTGTTTATGAAGGTTCTTTTCTCTTGGGGAGTGATAGGACCTCAAATAACTATCAAACAATCACTAGATTTTGCTAAATTTATAATATAAGAAGTAATCTAAGTCATTATTCATGGAGGCTTTATTGTATACGGCTTGTGTCTTCTTACTATAGTGAACCATTTACTGGACAACATCTGGCCTCAAGCATATGATATAGTCGTTTGTGTGAAAGGTTTATTGGTGGGCAATTTTATAACTATGTGGGATAATATAAGTTATTTACATTGAATTAATTATATTTTTATAACTATTATCAATTTTTAAGGTTGCATGAATTTTGATATAGTAATTCCATTAAATTTATAACAATTTATTATAATAATTGCTCTGTGACCGCAGAGCTCTATAAATTCCATATGTATTATCTTATTTGGGTCATCAAATATGTTCTCTTATACATTATACTATACCATTAAAGTTTACGAGATTGAGAGTTTAAATCTGAGAAACACATTAAAGGATACTCGTGATAATGACAATGACTGACAGTTAGGCCTTATTTAATTTTTCTACTTTAAGTTTACATTTACCTTTATCTTGTTTTTGAATTTGTCATGGTTATCATCTATGGATTCTTGATTTGTGTTTTCCTTTGATGTTTGACCTGAAATTGTTAGCATTGACAAAGGTGTCACCATTGATGATTGATGAGTGATTGAGGCCGTACCCCAATCAAATTAATATGCAATATAAACTAGAAGTAACTCCTAAGTCGTCTGACAAGGATCAAACCTTGGTTCAGCCAATAGGTCGAACACGTGATGGGAGTGATTTATGAACAATTTTTTGAATTAAAATCTACCAAACTAAAGCACTAATTAAAATACTAATTGAAAACGGTTGATCAACTAAGTTAACCAACTAAGCGAAGACTAACCATGTTTTCAAAAAAGTGAATTAAGCAAACACCATGCTCATATTCAATCAATTCTACACCACACAGTTTCATCAATTAAGCAAAGATTAAACACCAATTAGGAAACTAAGCGTGTACTCAATTGCAAGTGCACAAACAAATTTAATATCAGCCAAGTTAGAGCAACAAAAACATAATTACGATTCAGAAATCTCATGAAAACGATGCAATTTTACTAATGACCAACAAGCACACTTAAGCTACCATTAAAACACCAAAACATAATTGAATTCATGAAACCTAGTAACAACAGAACAATAAAACACAATTCTGGAATGAAAATGCAAAACTAAACGCAACTAGAAAATGTAAATTCAACTGGAAAACGTAAATGCAATTGGAAAACGTAAATGGGTAGCAAGGAAAGTGGGAAAAATGAAAGTGTGAGCATGTAATTGAAAACGAGAATAAAGGAAGAACACAAAAAGAAAATGAAATTTCAATTAAAAACAAGATTCATTACAATGAAGGAGAATGAAAGAAAGAACCTAAACCGGGGGGGTGGGGGGTGGAAAAACGCATATGGTAAAAGGAGAAAGAATGAAATTTGATTTCGGGTTTTAAAAACCTCTTTTACAATTTTGCCCTTCATATGGGCTTCTCCTAAATGTGCCCAAAAATGGGCCCAAAGCTAACCTAAAATCGAAATTAAAAAGTGATGTTGATGTGGAAAGTAATAATTGATGTGGCAACCCTCTTGACATCCCAATAATGATTCCAAAATTGTCCTGCAAATAATAATTGGAATAATTAAGCCCAACTAATTCAAATTAATTAAAATAAGAATTATTAGTGAAATTAAGCCCAAATAATGAAAATGGGACAATAATGGAGAGTTAAAAACAATTCACTAAAACAAGGTGTGAAAAGCTAAGTGAATAGTACAAAATAATGATTCATTAATGAGATAACACGAACCCACTGTTGTGCATTGCTCTTATGTGTACAAAAGGTCTCAAGGCATCATCATTGTGACCCTTTAAGGCTGCGTCGAAATTGCTCCAAGCAATTCACATTAGGAAAAAAACAGGATATTAACGCGCTCATTATGCTTGGTTTACTAGAAATCAAAGGATAATATTGCACGATGACATTTTTGAAATTTTCGTGACAATATATGCCTTGGTTCAAAAATAACTGAAGCCATAGAGGGTATATATATGGCCTCGGTTCAAAAGACAACCGAGGCCATAGGGTCTGCGTACCTGACAAGCAAAAAATTTTCATCTGAAGAAAATCTCTGTGCAGGGCTTTTGGTCTCAGTTGTTTTCAGATAAACCTTTTGGAAAAAGGTCTATGCCCTTGATTCACTGCAGAACCGAGGCCATAGACCTCCTTCCGAAAAGTTTGTGAGTTGTAACGTCATAGTTTGTAGAGGGAAATAATTGTTGTGCAGAACTTTTGGCCTTGGTTCCCCTAGAACTGAGGCCATAGACCTTGCTCTAACCCATTTTAAACATTTAAAATATAATTTATTTTGGTTTTTGAAACCGATACTAACTAAACCAAGGTAATATGCTTGTTATGCCTTGGTTTGGTGGGAAACCGAGGCAAAAAGGTTTAAAAAATTTGCAAAATTTCCATTTCAAATTATCTTTTAATTTGTTTAAGCAATTTTAGGCCTTGGTTATGTGAGAAACCAAGGCCATAGATCCCTCATTGCCTAAGTTTTCTTAAGAACCGAGGTATAACCTTTTCCAGGTTAAGAAAATAAAAAACAGAGGGTGAACAATTTCATCTTCTTCGCCTAGAGCGCCGCTGCTCTACCTTGAAAGCTCTCGTTTCTTTGCCTTTTTGCACTGTGCAAGGCCGTTTTTATCATTTTCATTGCCGTCGTTAAGGTTTGGCAACCATTCTTATTGATCAAAATTGTGCTAAACCTCTTTTTGGGTTCGTAATTTCGATTCTCCACCTTTATAAGTTAATTTTTGATTTATTTTTACGTTTTGGTGTCTTTATTTGTTCCTAAAACTAGTATTTTTTTATAATTTTGATTTTTACATAGGTGAAATTTCTATCGTTCTAAACGCGAATTGTCCATTGTTATTGGCCTTTCACACTCCTAGGTTCTTATTTTGATGTTTAATATTTACTTTTTAAAAAGAACATATATAATTTTGTATAACTTTGTAGTAGGTTGTAAAAATTTTTATGTTGGATATGTGATTATTTAAATGTTTAATTGTATGATTGTATGATTGAATTGAATTAACCTTAATTTCCTGTTAAATGATCAATAAAAAATTATTATTGTATTGAAATTTTGTAGACAATTTCAAAATATTTATGTATGGATCGAAATTGGATTAATTTACCACGCATTAGTGCTGAGTACGAGAGATGGGTAAAGGAGTTTATACAATTTGTGCAAATGAGGGTAGAAGTGATGGTGAAGTGAAGTTTAGATGTCCTTGTGTCAATTGTTGGAATGAGAGAAAGTTGAACGCAACCCAAATTAGGGATCATCTTATCTGTGATGGTTTCCTACGATGTTATACAACATGGATATGGCACGACGAAGAAATACACTTTCCAACTATCTCCCAAAATGAAAATGTTATTGATTACACCATGGATGAGCGACTAGAAGAAGACAAATTATAGGACATGATCTACGATGTTGGCATAAAAAAGTTTGTTCAAGCTCATGTGTATAAGATGATGTCCACTAATGTAGAAAATCCTTTGTATGTCGGTTCAACTAAGTTCACACGGTTGTCAGTGGTGTTAAGGCTCATGAATTTGAAGGCGACCAATGGATGGACTGATAAGAGTTTCACATAATTTTTGACGTTGTTGAATGAAATACTGCCAAATGGAAATACACTACTCACTCGTAATTGTGATGCAAAGAAAATTCTTTGTCCGATGGGTATGGAGTGTAAAAGGATACATGCATGTCCCAATGACTGCATATTATATACGAAATAGTTTGAATTTTTGAAAAGTGTCCAAAATGTGAGTTATCAATGTACAAGTAAAAAAACACTAAAGATAATGGTGAGATAGAAACAAATAGTTCTACTTTGAAAGTAGTTTGATACCTTCCAATTGTGGACAAACTTAAGCATTTGTTTGTGAATCTTAAAGATGCTAAAAACCCTGGATGACATGTAGATGAGAGAACAAAGGATGGGCTGCTTCGTCATCCAACTGATTCAAAGTAATGAAAAAATATTGATCAACAATTCCCCCAATTTGGTCAAGAATGTAGAAATCTTAGGCTTGGTTTAACCATTGATGGAATGAACCCATTTGTTAATTTAAGTACCAATCACAATTGTTGGCCAGTTATATTGATAATTTACAATTTATCTCCTGGATTGTGCATGAAGAGGAAGTAGATGATGTTGTTTAAGATGTTATTTACAAAGCATCTTGGAAATGACATAAAACTTTATCTAAGCCCACTAGTTGAAGACTTGACGTTATCGTGGGTTGACGGTGTCAACACCCAATTTCGTCCGGATTGACTATAATAGGCTTATTTTATTTTATTTTCATCATATTTTATTTTTATGTTATTTTCTTTCATTTTATTATTTATTTATGTTTTAATTTTACTTTTTTTATATATATTAGCTATTTCACTTTATTTGTTAAAAAAAAGAGAGAGAAAAAACAACAAAACAAAGCAAGATCCTGGATCAAGATAGGCCCGATCTTCCAAAAAGCAGTGCGGGATGTTAGAGCAGATCACTAAGGACGCATCTCAATTATTCCCACCTTTAACAACCGAAAATGCCCACCTTTAACAATCTTCCAATGAAAATTCCCACCTTCAACCGTCTTCCAATGAAACTTGCCGACAGAGTATGATCTTCTGCCAATTTAACGAAGAGAGGAGAGCGCTGGAAGATGACCTCGAAGACCCATCATCTTCATCCCTTTCTTCTTCATTTTCATCTCCAACCTACATTCAAAGCCAGACAAACAACATAGAGAAAAGAAAATACAAAATTGGCCAATACACATTGTCAATACCCAATTTCGTCTGGATAAATAAAATTTATCACAAAAATAAATGAAAAAACATAAAAAACCAAAATGAAAAATACTATTTATTTTACTTTTTGCACCCCCAAATTTTCTTTTAAACACTTAATCCAATGGCCCAAAATAATCTCTTACTTTTTTACTTCCTCACCACCCCTTTTCTCTTATCACACCCTACTCTCCACATCACCATCCACATCCCCCTCCACATCTCATTCCACATCATCTACCTTTTTCATTTACTTTTTCCACATCATTTCCATATTAATTTTATATATCAACTTTTCTAATTATTCCACTTAGATTTTTTAATTATATCTTCTCCATCAACATTTTTTATTATCCATTTTTCTCCACCCACTTTTTATATTATTTCTTTCACTTATTTTCCACATTAACTTTTACTATTCACTATATTTTATTTCACCTAATTTCTCTACCAACTTTTTATATTATTTCTTTCACTTATTTTCCACATGAACTTTTACTATTCACTATATTTTATTTCACCTAATTTCTCCACCAACTTTTTATATTATTTCTTTCACTTAATTTCCACACCTAATTTCTCCACCAACTTTTTATATTATTTCTTTCACTTATTTTCCACATTAACTTTTTCTATTCATTTTTTTTATTATATTTTATTTCATCTAAATTTTCCACCAACTTTTTATATTATTTCTTTCACTTATTTTCCACATTAACTTTTTCTATTCATCTTTTTTTAATTATATTTTATTTCATCTAAATTTTCCACCAACTTATTATATTATTTTTATTCATCAACTTTCTTCATCCTTAACTCTATAAATACCTACATTCCCTTCACTTCACACACACATTTTTACACAATATCCATATTTTTTTTTTCTCTCACACCAAACCTTTTCATTTCCACCCCAAAATAAAAAAACAAGAGAAAACTCTTTTCCTGCACCCCTTTATTCATATTTCGCACCCCATCCTCATTAGGCTTTGGCCCATTCGGTTTTAAACCTTTTCTCTCCTACGCGCACCCCCATTTTTCATCTTTACACTCCTGCAAACAACAAGAAAAGGGCCTCGGGCCTGACCAGCAACTACTACGCGGAACCCCTAAACCTCACAGTTGCACTCCTACTGTCCTTTGGGCCTGAGAACAGGAGTCTTCCGACACACCTGGTTTTTTTTCTATACACTCCTATCCTTATTTAATTGTTTTTTTATGCTCTTAGTATTTGTTTGGTTCCGTATTGGTTGTTTCATTTATTTTATTTTTATTTTCTTCACTCTTTTAGTATTTGTCTCACTATTATAATATCTTTCTCGTGTTTTGTATTTTATTTTTATTAATTGGATTTGTTTATTTTAAATTTCAATTTTATTTATTAATAGAAAACGACACAACCATAAAAAAAACAACCTAAAAGACTAAAAAAATGAAAAAGGTACAAAAGAAATAAATATATAAAATTGCAGCATTATAAAATGGTTTTAGAACTTTTTAATAGTAACGTTATTTCTTTAAGCAATTGTTTTCTAAAAACTATAAGATTAAAATTAAGAAATGGTTTTAGTGTGTTTTTAACGTTTAGCAAATATGGTTTATTTTTATTTTTATTTATTTTGACATTCTTAAAAACACTTGTGTAAATAATTTTACTGTTTTTTATTTCAAATAGCTAAGTATCATTTTGTGTTACGTAAATAACTAAGTAATTATTATTTTTAGACTTTAAATATGCATGAAAACATGATTTTAATATTGTAAAAATCTACAAAAAAAAACTAGAAAACAAAAAAAAATATATATATAAAATTTTAAAAAACATGTAATTATATAAATATCGGTATGAGTACTCGATCGTACGCATCAGCCTAGTACTCATTACCCAAAATATAAAATAAACAAAAAAAGCCGTATGAGTACTCGTGCGATCGTACGCATCAGCCTAGTGCTCATTACGCAAAAGAATAAAAAGTAAGAAAAAGTCGTGTGAGTGCTCGTGCGACTGTACGCATCAGCCTAGTGCTCATTAAGCCAAAAAATCTAAATATTACATCAAAATCCCAAAAAAAATATAAAATAAAATTAAGCACATGTGCGATCGCTCGCATCGTCTTTGTGCTAAAAACTAGGGCTGGACATGATTAACTAAATTATATTAAACTATGGATTATCTATACTATTTTGCACGATAAAAACTAAACTACTTTTTATAAAAACTGAATTATACTTATTTGTAGTTCAGTTCAAAAAATCTGAACTTTTTTTATTAACAGTTTAGTTAACTACTTCAAACTATGTACTTTATTTTACTTTTGCTTGTTTAATTGTTTTACTCTTCTTCTATTTCCAGCAACACAAACATAAGAAATAAAGGCACGGGTATATATATATATATATATATATATATATATATATATATATATATATATATATATAATTTAGATTTTATTAATTTTGTTTTCTGTGACGACATGAGACAATTTTTTTTACGTCACTTTTATATATATATATATATATATATATATATATATATAGATAAAAAAATAAATATTCTTTTTCAAGTCTCTTAAAAAGTTAACTATTATTATAATAATTATTAAAATAAAATGATATTATTAAATTTATACTAAAATAATTATATATTTTAAAAAAAACTAAATTTTATTATATTGTAATTATATTTCAAAAACTGGTAATTATTTTTATAACTTAATAAAATTAACTATAATTGTAAAAATAAAAAGATAAAAGTACTTATGTAAATAATTATAAAATATAATATCATATATATATATATATATATATATATATATATATATATATATATGAGAATTCAGAAAAAGGTGAGAAGAGAAGAAAGATGAGAGTTTTTATATTAAACTAGATAATTGTCAAAATAAAAATATTTCGAATAACGCAAAACAGAGATAAACAGAAATATTTTTTAGAGATTAAGTTTTTAATCTATATAAAATAATATATAAACAAATTTATATTATTAAATTAAACTACATTTAATATGAGAATCAAATTTTAGACATTTTATATTTTTAAATTAATAATAAATAGTAATGATAAATAATTATAGTTATTAATTTAATTTTAATAATATGATAAAATAGTACCAATAATATTTCATTAATTTTTTAAAATTTTTTATTATAATTATTTACTAATTCTAATTATATAGATTTATAATTTAATTTTTTTAAATGCTGTGATGTTATTGAATATTAATTTATTTGTTTGTAATTATTAAAAAAAATCAAATTGAACTAATTCTTTTAACTCTATCGATGATTAGCCATTGACAGTTGTACTAGTGCAAAACCACATTTATTTATTAGAAAAAGGTGCATTGTAGTTAACTGAACTAAAACATAGTTTAGTTCAGTTTTTTTGAACTATTTTCTAGTGCAGTTCAGTTTTTTTAAACTATTTTTAATTAATTGTAATAGATTTATAGTGCAGTGCAAATAGTGCAGTTTGCCCACCCCTACTAAAAACTTTCTCTCTGTCTTTTATAAAAATACCAAAAAAATATAAAATCTTCAAAAACTAAAAACATCCCCATTTTCAAACAACAAACAATCTTAGCCTTGTCAGGTTCACTTTCCCAAAAATCTAAATTTATCTATAATCATTTTCCAAACAAATTTTCTAAACAATTTCTCAAACAAGCGAAGCGATCCCTGCCGTGCTGCTATTCAGAATGTCCCTGTCCCCCTTATAGACCTTGCATATCACTCTAATCTGTCCTTACAGCTAACCTAGATGACAATTAAACCTAATATTTTGAAAACCACATCATATTTAGTTAAAGGTACTGTCTTAGAGCAGACATTCTAGGATGCTATACCTTCCCTACACGTAACCGACTCCCGAACTGAGAATCTCATCTTCGCAGACCATGTCTTATCATTTTATGGTTTTTTCTCTTCGCAGACCATATCTTATCATTTTATGGTTTTTTCGTAGTTTTTCAGAATAAACTATGATGACGATTCCTTATTTTGTTTCTTTATTTTGGATCATCGTCCCGTGCGATTCCAGATGCGTGCGATTCCAGATGCGAGACACATCATCTTCACCCATTAATCATCAACCATTTTCCATAACTACTCTGAAACCCCAAATCTGTGAACCCCCATGCGGGTCTCGGCGCAGAAGCCATCATCCTCATCTCCCATCAGCAACCATACACCTCTGCCGTCATCACCAGCCAGCCTCCTCGTCCCTGTTCCGATCACGCTTACTTCCATCTACCATCGCGTGCAAGGAAGTCATCACCCATAGCGTCCTTTGCCGGTGTGGACATCACGCCCCTGCCAAGCCCATCTTCTTCTCTGTGTAACACTCCCTTCGAACCCCACATCTTCCTCTGCCTTCATCTCCGATTCCTTCGAGACATCAACACCCATCATCATCATCCACCGGACCATCCTCTCCGCCTTTAACATTCGCCCATTACCAGACAACTCAGCCTCCCTCCGACCACCGTGAACCACACCAAATCTACAAGAAATAAAAGAAACAACCCAACCCATTCCCAAATCACCATCAACAGCTACTGCCAGGTCCACCTCGATCACCACCATTCATCGTCAACTCCGGCAGTCTGCCACTGGACCAACACTTCCACCAAGCTCCCGATCAGCAAAATCCCTAGCGACTGGGGTTTTCCGGTCATCGTTTCCTTAAAGGACCGTCAAAGCTATTTCTACAATCAAGGGTGCGACGAGTTTTTCAAATCCCGCATCCAAAAGTACCAGTCAATGATCTTCTGTACCAACATGCCTCCGGTCCCTTCATCACCTTCAAACCAGACGTCGTCGTTCTACTCGACGGCAAGAGCTTCCCCGTCCTCTTCGACACCTCCAAGGTCGAGAAAAATGTTTTCACGGAAACATACATGCCCTCCACCAACCTCACCGGCGGCTATAGAGTTCTCTCCTACCTCGACCCCTCCGAACCCAAACACGCCCTCCTCAAGCAGCTCCTCTTTTTCCTCCTCAAGTCGTCGTCGACGCCGAGAACAGTAGAGGGTGATGGCACGGTGGGTGGTTCGAAGAAGCAGCGGCGCGTCGCGTGAATTGGAGGACGAGGCAAATCCCTCCCTTGGCCGGCTCGTTTGGGAGAGAAGCAGGTCCCCAGGCTCTCTGAAGGTTGGAATGAAGAGAAGGATACATACCCCTAATCTTTCTGCTAAAAGAAATTGGACCAAATCCATACAAAAAAAAAAGATTCTATCCTCCCTTTGCACACACCCATCTCCTATACACGCCCCCATTCGTTTCTGCCGAAAAAGAAAAAAAAAAAAAGAGGTTTGGTCACTGAGTTCGTTTCGTTTCTGGCACCTCCAATTTTACTGCCGTACCCCTATCTTCGGGCCAGGTCGTGATCCACCCTTTTCCTTTCTGTTCTTGCTCCCACTCAACATCCCTGATTTTAGAGTGTTTCATTCTACACCTCCAAGATTTCATCTTGCACTTTCAAAAATTTCACTTTTAACCTTCTCACATATCATCTTGCATCTCCAACTTTTTCAAAACTTTATTTTTAACTTTAATAAATATTTTTTATTTTATTTTCTTTTTTATTAAAAACAATCTTCATTATCTTAATAATAATTTAATTTAATTTAATTTAAAATTTAAATATTATTTAAAATAATTTTGTATTTTAATAATTATTAAAATATAATTTATATTATAATAATAGTTATATTAAAAACATAAAAATAAAATAAAAATAATAATAATAATAAATTTGATTTAATATATTCAAACATATTAAATTATGATAAAATATTAAAATAAATTAAATAATTATTAAATTTTAAATAAAAACAAAAATTTTAAAAAATTTATTTATATATTAAAATCTATAAAATATGTTAATACTTTTGCTTTTTGTTTAAAATTTAATAAATATTAAATTTAAATAAAAATTATAATATTACTTATTATATTTTTATATTTTAATAATTAATAAAATGTAATTAATATTTTTAAAATAGTTTTATTAAGAAAATTAAAAAATAATAACTAAAATAAGAATAAAAATAAAAATAATACTTAAAATTATATTTAATATATTTAAATATATTAAATTATATTAAAATATTAAATTAAATTTAATAATTATTAAAATTTTAAAAAAACAAAAATTTTGAAAAATTTGTCGGATATAAATATCCGATAAGTTATGAGTCAGATATCCATATCCGATAAAGAATGGTTTTTAAAATTTTATTTTATATATAAATTTTAATAATTATTTAATTTAATTTAATATTTTAATATAATTTAATATATTTAAATATTTTATTTAATATAATTTAATATATTTAAATATTTTATTTAATATAATTTTATTTGTTATTTGATAAATAATTGTTTTAAAATTTTATTTATTATTTAAATTTTAATAATTATTTAATTTAATTTAATATTTTAATATAATTTAATATAATTTAATATATTTGAATATATTAAATACTTTATTTAATATAATTTTATTTTTTTGTTATTATTTTTATTTTAATTATTTTATTTTTATATTTTTAATATAATTATTATTATAATATAAATTATATTTTAATAATTATTAAAATATAAAATTATATTAAATAATATTAGAATTTTAAATTTAATTATTATTAAAGTGGTGTAGAGTTTTTTAAAAAGAAAAAGAAAAGAAAATAAAAATATATTTATTAAAATTAAAAATAAATTTTTTTATAAAGTTAAAGGTGTAGGATAATAATGAGATGTCAGAAGGTTAAAAGTGGAATTTTTGGAGGTGCAGGATGACATCTTGGAGGTGTAGGATGAAACACTCCTGGTTTTATCTCTACATGGTTATTGGGCTGTTTCGTTTTATTCTCTGTACTGTTTTTTTAGCTTTTACTTATTTTCTTTTTATATTATTTTATGTGGTCATGTATGATAACTTCAATCTTGTATATTGTATTTTATGATTTGTCGGGTTTGTTTCAATTGCCGAAAAATAATATAATAAAAAATAATATGAGAAAATAGAAAAATAAAGATAAAAAAATAATAATAAATGATAATATTTTAAAGGTTAAGTACATGTGTGATCGTTCGCATCGTTCTTGTGCTAAAAACTTTTTCTCTTTCACAAATAAAAATTAAAAAATATTTTAAAGGTCAAACACATGTGTGATCGCTCGCATCGTCCTTGTGCTAAAAATCTTTTTTCTCTTTCTTATTATATCAAAATAAAAAAAAATATTTTAAAGGTTAAGTACATGTGTGATCGCTCGCATCGTCCTTGTGCTAAAAACCTTTTCTTCTTTCTCAAATAAAATTATAAAAATATGTCTTAACGGTTAAGCACGTGTGTGATCGCTCGCATCGTCCTCGTGCCAAAAAACCTTTTTACCTTCCTTTCTCAAAAAAATACAAAAAAATATAAAATCTTCAAAAACTAAAAACATTCACAAATAACAAATAATTTCTCCACAGAACTACGTGATCCTTGATTTTCCATCAAAAGTGGAGATACGTAGGAGCAAGGCTAGTCCTTGTCAGGTTTACTTCTGATAACGGTAATTCTTACCATTATCTTTGAACCAATTTTCGTACCAAATCGACCCTTCTGAAGCTTGAAACATGTTTAATCCTCTCTTTTTATCTAAGTTTGTGAATAAGTTTAGCTTAGGCTTTACATACAAGTTTTCATCATTAATTCCTCAAATTTGTAGGCAATTTGCGTGCTTTGGAGAAGTATTGTAACTACCAAGAGTGGGAGCCAAGGAAAAGGTACAAAAGCAGGAGTCTGAAGGAGTAGGGAAGGTACCCCGCGCCTGGGCGCCCTAGAAGAAGGGGGCTGGGCGCAACTTTCTGCGCAAGCCTCGCGCCCGGGCGCCACAAACATGGTGCCGGGCGCCACTTTATGCGAGAGGCTCGCGCTCGGGCACCACTTTCTGCGCGAGTTTCGCGCCCAGGTGCCCCTGAGGAAGGGGGCTGGGCGCGACTTTTTCTGACCTGGAACCCTAGACCTAGAAATTAGAACCTAGAAAACAAGAAACTTGACACAAAACAAGGTGGCAGTAATCTAATGATTTTGAAGAGACAAAACAACAAGAAATTGGAGTCAAAACAGTGGCACAAATTGAGCAAGATAGCAGCAAACAAATTGACACAACTAAGAGGCAAAGCACATCAACATACTATGCATATATGAAGAGTAAGATCTAGTAATGATGGAAATAATTCTGGCAAACTTCAAACCTATATATTCTGTATGTTTTGATGATAAAAGAGGCTTTGAATGAATGATCAACACACTGTAAACATCCAGCAAAGCTCGGCCAGACTCATACAATTGCAAACAGTATTGAAATTGCTTGAATTTTTTTTTTTTACAGCAAGCAGCAGTGGAAATTTTGTCACGGCCAAGCACATTCAAACTGGAAAGTGTGTTTGATTAAAATGAAATTTGGAATTTTTGAATGCCTCTATTGATACAGAACATATAAGCAAAGTTCACACACTTAAATCCTACGGTGATCAAACTCAATTCAACATACAAGCATGGAGATGCAAAAATTTACTCTTAGCTATGCAATTTCAGAAATGTTGTGCTAGAAAACTCCTAAAGGGGAGCAAACATATGACTCAAAGCAAAGCTAACAAGAAATAAAAGACATATACAGTCCAGCCAAGACAAGAATAAAAGCTGGAACAAGCACACAAAAGGGAATAAGGACACCTACTTGTTGAAGACTTCCAATAGCATTGTTGTTGTTTGAAGAAATGTCAGCATGGATAAGGCTTTGGACAGCCACGACATTCACCTCCAAACTGTGATATGAAGTGTTGAATCCTTGCTTAAAAGTGTTGGGAGGTCTTAGCACCGTCCAATGATCAATTCCAGCCACCACAAGTACCAAACAGCAAGCAAACAATGCAAACAGATTAGAAGTCACTCAACAGTAAGCACTGGACTGACATAGTGGAGAAAATATTTTACTGGGAACATCACAGAACGAATTTGAACAAAGTAAAAATTGTACATGAAACTAGACATCCAGACGAAACTTTGAAAAAAAATTTCATGGAAAACGGACTAGAAATGAAGCTAAACTAAATCATACAAGTTGACTGTATTTTCACGCAGAGGCTGGGCGAGACAAAAAATGGCTCAGCGAAAATGAACATATCTAAGCTATTCTACTCTAGCATGCAATTCCTAAGAGATCAAAAACCTAAGGCTCATGATACCACATGATGGGGAAGTGCATACCTAGAGAGAATATACTAAATGACATTTAAGAGAATGGGAAAGAAATTAAAAATGGAAGAGATTAAGGAAGAGGAAACTTATGATTTGAAGATGCGCCACTTGAAGGAAGCTCCAAGATAAGCATCCAAGGAGGACCGCCACTTGCTTGAGCAAGATAAGGTCTGCCCAAAATAGGGACTTTGGAGACAGAATACTATCTCAAAGAAGATTGCAAAAGTGCAAATCAACTCAAAATTCAATTGATTCAAGGTAAGGTACAAAAAGGAGACCCTTAAGCCTTCTTATATAACCTTTGGAGTGAGCTAGGATGCAAGATCTAGGAGATGTGGGACTTATGAGTGTGGAGGCCGTCCAGTAGCTGCTGCAGTTCCTCTAGGGACTTTTGAGTCCCACAATGCTCAATTCTCTCCACTCCAAAGGGTTTATAAGGTAACTAGTTCTCCTATAGTTCAAAACATGAAAACTAGTTATGCTATCTAATGCTACACGCCTAGGACGCCCATTTCCTCTTCTTTTCTTTTTAAGACCAAGCCATGGAGAGTCCCACATTGCTTGTTCTTAAAGAGAAAGAAGAGTTTATAAGCGTTTATTCACAAGAACTAAGAGAAAGAAATCAAAGAGGCAAATACACGCCTATGAAACCTATTCTACTCTTTTTTATGCTTGTTGTCACTTTGAAAGCTCTTCATTGTTAGTGCCCGGCGCAAATTTTGCAAGCCCAAATCAAACTGGGTTTTAGTGCACAGTGTGGTCCGTGTTTCCCATTTTCTAACCCTAATCCAGCACCCCAGCACCTCACTTCGTCGCCGTTCCTCTCGCCCCCACCGTGCATCTCAATCTTGATTCCTTTCACCGCCGCTGTACACATACCATTACTTCTCTATCTTGATTTTGCTCTATGTCACACTCCCTCTTGCCTCCGCCACTCAACCCAGCCACTTAATCCTTGGACCCATCTCTCACGGTCAGCCATTCTCACCACTAAATCAACTCTCTCGTGGCACTCTTGACTCACAGCCACACTCTCAAATCATTAAAGAACCCCAAAATCCATACATCAACTTTGCTTCTCCAAATCAAGTAGGTTTTAATTTTTGTTTTATTGCATTGTAGTTCTGATTTGTGGTTTGAAATAGAGTTAGGATTGTGTAATTGTACTGTTTTTGAGTGTTTGAGAAACTGTTGCTCCAGAGAGCCAGCCATTAAACCTGCAGAATTTTTCTGCATAACTCGCGCCGGGCACCCCTTTGTAGGGTCGCGCCCGGGCGCAACCAGTTCGGCCAAAAACCTGGCCCATGCTTTGATCTTCAACTGTTTTTCAATTTCTTAGTTTCTTCCATGTTTTGATTGTTTTGCTTAGTGCTCCCACTTTGTTGTGTACCTTATTAAGCCATAACTGACAATCCTCTTGCACAGCTGTTATAATTCATTATTGTTTGCTCACAAGTAACAACACTGTTCACTCACTTTTGTGCAGAAATGGCCTCTGCTTTTCGATCCAAGAGAATAAAAACAACGGCGGCTAATACTACAAAGTGGCACCCGAGAAAACAAAAGATGCCTCCACCCACTTTTCTTTCCTAGAAACATCAGAAAAATTTTGATGCATCTCAAAACAGAAGGCTACTTATGGAAAGAGTGGTTGAACAATTACCTCTGGAGGCACCACAATTTGCAGAAGAGGTGTGGCGTCAGCATTGGAGCATACTTATCACTTTTCTTGCTCCGGCTAATATTGCGGTAGTCCGAGAATTCCATGCCAATGCACGTATTTATTCTGATGAAGCATAACCATTCATGAGTTATGTGAGGGGGAGGCAGGTCCCCTTTGATGCAAACACAATCAACTCCTTCCTCAATATTCAGTGGCCAGGGGGCGATACACAATGTCAGTATTCCGAAGCCCTCAAGACTGACTTTGAGGGGATTGACTTCCAGGAGGTTGAGAGGACTGTATGCCTTCCAAGGGGCCATTTTCATAGAAACAAACAAGGACTACCACTTCACATCAAGCGATCCTTTCTCACACCTCTCTCCAAATACTGGGTGGCATTCATACACGCCAACATATCTCCATGCTCCCACGTTTCTGACCTCAATGTAAGCAGGGCCATCCTCCTTTTCTTCATTCTACAAGGCCAACCAATTAATGTGGGTCAGATTATAGCACATGAAATTAATGATTGTGCCCATACTGCATTGTCTAATGCTCCACTAGGGCACCCATCTCTAATTACTCACCTATGTGAGCTTGCTGGAGTTGACACTTCCTCTCCACCATTTGAGAGACCGCGGAAAACAATTGATCGGTCTTATTATTTACAATATTGCTTGATTGATGAGGAGGGGCAACAAATTCCTGCACCCCAACCGCCGCGACCGCATAGGAGTAACCGTCCTGACCCACCTGTTTAGCTTGATCAACCTGGCTCAGAGGACCACTACCAATTGTTTGATATGAGGATGACCTTGATTGATGCCAAGCTAGAGGCTGTCAACCGGATTGGACTTGCTCATGCGGACATGATGCGTCATGTATATGCTTCCTCCCACCCAGGCTTCATGACTCCAGAAGAGTACGCTGCTAGAGTAGCTTGGCCTGGGGACCAGACCCACTACAGTGGAGCTGGTGGCATATCTTCCGAAGCTCAGGCAATGGAGGAAGATCAATTTGATGATGAAGAAGAAGAGGAGGAAGCTGAGGATGAGGAAACGGACGATAGTGATTCTTGAGGAGGACATTACAAACTGTGAAACTATTTTTCTTTCATGCTTTAATTTCAGTTTTTAATTTAATTTTGAGTTTTTAACTCCTAGAACTCTGTTTAAATTTTGAATTTGGCTGAATGAATAAGTTGATGAAAATGTTTTGACTTCGATTGTATGTGATTAGAAGTCTTTTATGTTTGCTCTTTCTTTGTGAGATATTGAGAAAATAGGATTGAGATGTGAAGTTAGATAGTGTGGTTGCTCTCGAGTAAATGAATTCATGCTCTGTTTTTCTTGTGACTAATATGCATGGCATTGTGTTCGAAAACAAATATGGAACTCTGAGTAACCTAGTGAGATGTTGTGCCCCAGAATTCGTGTTGAATGAGATCACTTTAGAAGCACAATTGAGTTTTGCCTGATTTTCTCTGTTTGAATCATTTGGTTGCATACTACACTGATCAAGGTTGTCTTGTTCTCCCATCTTGTCTTGAGTTTTTGAACCCAATGCCTATTGTAACCATATGAAGCCCACCCATGAACCTTAAAATCAATGTGAAAAATCTGTAACCCCTCTACCTTGAGTTAAGTTGAGCATTCAAATTTGGTACAGGAAAATGGTTCAAGTTTGGGGTGATTGAGGTGACAAGAGAAAAATGACAAGAAAAGTGAAAAGAAAAAAATGAAAAGAAAAAGGAACAAGATTAAGAATCAAAATATGACAAAGTGAAAAAGAATTGAGATTTGGGTACAATCGAATGAAGTATAAGAGACGACCTCGTTATCTTGTGCTAAAGAGAATGCTCTCTTAAGTAAAGGTACTTTTTTTTTATCTAGAAAAACCAAAACTATTTCTTAACCCAACCAAAACACAAGCCTTGAATGTCCTTGTAATGCAAATGTATAGGTAAATGTGTTTATTGTAGGAGAAATGAAAGACAAAGTTGAATTGTGTGATATTGTGATGATTGAGTGAGATACACACATCCCTATGCACCTTTGAAAGTGAGAGAAACAATTTCTTTGTAGAGGAAATGTTCCATGTAAGTAAAGAGAATACTATTGCCATGTTTGTTGGTCCCTCATAGAACATAGCAGATGTTTTGTAATTTTGTGAGTACCATGAGTGAAGGCTTTACTTCTCATGTCAAAAATTCATTTTCTCAAAAATCAAGTCTAACATGATGAGCAAACATGATTGAATTATACTCTTCTTGGGTGTTGACTCATTAGATTTGAGTTGTTTGTTCGAGCCATTTCATTTTTTCTGCTTGAGGACAAGCAAGATTTCAAGTTTGGGGTTGTGATAACGGTAATTCTTACCATTATCTTTGAACCAATTTTCATACCAAATCGACCCTTTTGAAGCTTGAAACATGTTTAATCCTCTCTTTTTATCTAACTTTGTGAATAAGTTTAGCTTAGGCTTTACATACAAGTTTTCATCATTAATTCCTCAAATTTGTAGGCAATTTGCGTGCGTTGGAGAAGTATTGTAACTACCAAGAGTGGGAGCCAAGGAAAAGGTACAAAAGCAAGAATATGAAGGAGAAGGGAAGGTACCCCGCGCCAGGGCACCCTAGAAGAAGGGGGCTGGGCGCAACTTTCTACGCAAGCCTCGAGTCCAGGCACCACAGACAAGGCGCCGGGCGCCACTTTCTGCGCGAGTTTCGCTGGGCGCCCCTGAGGAAGGGGGTTGGGCGCGACTTTTGCTGACCTGGAACCCTAGACCTATTTAAGGCATTCGTGAACTGAGGGTGTATTTTCTTGACGGCTGAAGCTAGAAAGACCATTCTTGGATCTCTGGGAGCTGGTTTTGAGCAGTGGGAACTCTCATTTCTTCTTCCCTGGATCCCCATCTCTTCCATTTTCTCCATTGTAAGCTCAAGCTCTCCATGACTATGGAGAGCTAACTTTATTTTGTTGGGGAATGATGTAATTACGAAATTTCCATGTAAATGCACTTGTGTTCAATGAATTTAAGCTTCTTTCATCTTGTGAGTGTTTAATTCCTTCTCTTAACGCTTGTTGTGACTTGATCAACCATAGCATGAATTTTAGGTTTACTTGATATTGAGAAGTATTAATTGAACCTTGAACTGGAATAAACACCTAAAGGAGACTATGTCTAGGGATAGATCTTGACCCTTTAGTTGTCTTGAACCACTTTTCTTAATGCAGATGAACTTTCTAAGTTACCAAGGGATTGGAACTTAACAAGTAAGTCTAGGCTCTCTCTATCAAGGGATTGGGTTTGAGTATTGTAGACAGGTTGACATGAGCAATTAATTGAAGAAGTAGTAATGTGAATATACATGAGAGTGTAGTAATTACAATTATTCTCCAACATTTCCTGTCCATATTTGTTCATCTTTCATTAATCAATTTTCAAGTGTTTTGTCTCCAAGAAGTTCAATTGATAACGTATATATTAAGTTGAAGTTAATTGCACCAAAAAAAAACCCAAATTATGAAACATTCTTTAGTCTAAGTTAGTTTGAAATTACACGATTGGAAGTGTCAGAGCGGCTGCAGCGGAATGGTTAGCGTGGAATAACAAACCAAGAGGGTTTTTAATACGAACGTGTGCCTTTTAATTTCTACTCAATTAAAACTTACCAAGCAAATAATGATAACAATAAAATAGAGTAAGGTTGAGAGAAATTTGCACAGATGATTTTATCCTGGTTCTGATCTTACCAATCCTACGTCCAGTCGTTTATCTCAAACAAGATAAACCTTTTTCACTAACACAAAACAATTACAAATTACAATCACAAAGAAACAATTTGTAAGAGTTTAGAAACCACCTCTCTTGATACCACAAGAGATGAACCTACACCTCCTTTGAGTCTTCACAACGGATGAACACCTCCTCCGAATACTTCACGAAGGATGAACACCTCATCCGAATACTTCACGAAGGATGATTCTCTTCCGAACACCTCCTTAGACACACCAAGGATGAACCGGCTATTTCCTCTGTCACCGTAGCAGCACTTCACCAGCTCCACAGACAAGAGTTTCACAAGCCGAACAAGAACACACAAGTCTCAAGAATTTCTGAGTATTTGAGCACAAGGGAAGAGTTTTTGTGTCTCTGGATTGTTTTTGCTTGAGAGGAAATGAGAGTCTATTTATAGACTCATCCAAAGGCTCTTCCATTCACTAAAAGACAAACTTAACGGCTAGTTTGTCCAACGGCCATAAACGGCTAGTTTGTCCAACGGCCATAAACGGCTAGTTTGTCCAACGGTCATAAACGGCTAGTTTCTTCAATGGTCATAAACGACAAGTTTCTTCAACGACTAGTTTCTCCAACGTCCGTGTTAAGTGCGATACTCTTACCGTTAACCGTCACTATTCACGTGAATAGTGTTACTATTCATGTGAATAGTACTATAGTGTTTTGTTGCAATGATTTACTATAGTAATTTTACAAAACACTTTTCTTTTTCTGATCTAAGTCCTATACATATTTCTAAGAGTATTACAAAAGCTTTCCATCACTACAAGTCTTCAATTCATTTTGATTCTTGATTGGTCTTGACTTGATTTGGACATCATCAAAACTTCATCATCAACATTTTGCTAACAATCTCCCCCTTTTTGATGATGATCAAAACCTTCTTGATTTAAAGCTTTTGGTAATAATCTGTATTTAAAACACAACTTAAGGAAGAAACAATTGTTAGTGAACTTAGAAATAAGTTTACGACTTTAAATATTTCTCCCCCTTTTTGATCATTATTAAAAAGTTGTATTTAATTTCTCCCCCTAAATTTATTAGAAATTATACTCCCCCTTAATAAAAGCATATATGCATAGAAATATTAAGGAAAAACAACATACATTTTATTGAATTTAAAGAGGCAAGCATACAAAGAAGTTAAATATATAGCACACACATTACAAAAAGCATAGAAGCATAAAGTACCCCTTTAGATATGCCTTCAATTTCGTAATGAGAATCCTCTAGGTTGTTTCCACATTTTGTTTGGATCTTCATATTGAGGATTGTCATCATTCTTCGCTTCATTTGTTGTCTTCTACAAATCTTCATCATTGCCTGCATGTAATTCAAATGACTCAAGAGGTTTTGCCTCAAGGTCTACAATTTCATCAAAGACAACATGCACACATTCTTCTATTTCAAATGTTTAAAACAAAAACATTTTAAAAAAATATTCTTAAATATGAAACATTTGGTACCCAACTATTTTGTATGGGTCCTTTGGGTTAGTTTGAAAATTTGAAATCATTTTACAACCCAAATATATCTACCACTTGGAACACCATAATGCTTAATTTTACATTTGTTAGATGTATGACCCTTTTTCATACAATAAAAGCATGATGCAACATTTGTGTTCCTATAAGTTGTTCCTTTTTCTACCCAAGTTCTACGGGTTCTATGATTGTGTTTATTTTTAATTCTAGGAACATACTTATTTTTAACAACCTTATTTTCATTATTTTTACTACATTCTCCTAAGGTTGTTTCATCTAGTAGTTTCTTATGATTAACACAAGATGCACATTTATCACTACTAGTAAATTTACCCTTTTCAAAAAATAAAACTTTATTTTTCAAATCTTTATTTTCTTCAAAAATATTTTCAAAATTTAATTTTAAATTCTTATTTTCTTCAAGAATATTTTCAAAGTCTGATTTCAAATTTTTATTTTCTTCAGAAATTTTCAAAATTTAACTTTAAATTTTTGAAATCCTTTTTCAATTTCTGATGGGCTTTATCTAATTTTTCAGATTCTACTATTAAAGCAGCATAAATTTCATGCAATTCATTTTCACTAATTTGACTAGAATTATCAGAATCGCTAGATGTACTTACTTGGCTTCCAGCGTCGTCGTTCACCACTAAACAGATGTTTGCTTCTTCATCTGAGTAGCTTGAATCTGAAATGGTCTCATTGTCGTCTTCCCATGCGATGTATGCCTTCTTTTTCTTGAAGAATCTTTTCTCCTTTTTGTCTTCACCCTTCTTTTGATCTTTATACTTCATGAACCTGTTGAGCCTTTTTATCATGAGTCTCAATTCTTCTTCTTCGTCTAGTCTTCCGAGGTTAAGTTCATGCTCTCTCAACTTTCCAAATAATGCAGCCATAGTCATTGTGTTGAGATTTTGTGACTCAGAAATTGCAGTCACTTTTGGTTGCCAAGACCTGTCTAAAGATTTCAAAATTTTTATATTAAGCTCATCAGTATCGAAAGAGTTACCTAGTCCAATAAGATGGTTTACGATGTTGGTGAAGCGTTTCTGAACATCTACTATTGTTTCCCCTTGCTTCATCCTGAACATCTCGTATTCCTGGATTAAGGTATTCTTTCTAGCTCTCTTTACATCATCTGTACCTTCGTGGGTTACTCTTAGTACTTCCCACATTTCTTGTGCAGTTTTACAAACAGAAATCCTGTAAAACTCGTCAACAGTTAAAGCAGATGAAATAATATTACGAGCTTTTACATCATTACCAAATTTTTTCTTATCTTCAGCAGTCCATTGGTCACGGGGCTTTGGTTCCTGCATATTGTTAGTTGGAACAAAAGGACCAGATGCAACAGCATCCCAAATATCTATATCAATAGATTCCATAAATATTTGCATTCTAACCTTCCAAAATGCGTAATTTTCACCTGTGAATAGTGGTGGTCTATTGATAGAAGCACCCTCTGCAAAGGTTTGATGTGATCCTGCCATTTGAATGACTATCAAAGCAAGCTCTGATACCAATTGTCAGAGCGGCTGCAGCGGAATGGTTACCGTGGAATAACAAACCAAGAGGGTTTTTAATACGAACGTGTGCCTTTTAATTTCTACTCAATTAAAACTTACCAAGCAAATAATGATAACAATAAAATAGAGTAAGGTTGAGAGAAATTTGCACAGATGATTTTATCCTGGTTCGGATCTTACCAATCCTACGTCCAGTCGTTTATCTCAAACAAGATAAACCTTTTTCACTAACACAAAACAATTACAAATTACAATCACAAAGAAACAATTTGTAAGAGTTTAGAAACCACCTCTCTTGATACCACAAGAGATGAACCTACACCTCCTTTGAGTCTTCACAACGGATGAACACCTCCTCCGAATACTTCACGAAGGATGAACACCTCCTCCGAATACTTCACGAAGGATGATTCTCTTCCGAACACCTCCTTAGACACACCAAGGATGAACCGGCTATTTCCCCTGTCACCGTAGCAGCACTTCACCAGCTCCACAGACAAGAGTTTCACAAGCCGAACAAGAACACACAAGTCTCAAGAATTTCTGAGTATTTGAGCACAAGGGAAGAGTTTTTGTGTCTCTGGATTGTTTTTGCTTGAGAGGAAATGAGAGTCTATTTATAGACTCATCCAAAGGCTCTTCCATTCACTAAAAGACAAACTTAACGGCTAGTTTCTCCAACGGCCATAAACGGCTAGTTTGTCCAACAGCCATAAACGGTTAGTTTGTCCAACGGTCATAAACGGCTAGTTTCTTCAATGGTCATAAACGGCAAGTTTCTTCAACGACTAGTTTCTCCAACGTCCGTGTTAAGTGCGATACTCTTACCGTTAACCGTCACTATTCACGTGAATAGTGTTACTATTCATGTGAATAGTACTATAGTGTTTTGTTGCAATGATTTACTATAGTAATTTTACAAAACACTTTTCTTTTTCTGATCTAAGTCCTATACATATTTCTAAGAGTATTACAAAAGCTTTCCATCACTACAAGTCTTCAATTCATTTTGATTCTTGATTGGTCTTGACTTGATTTGGACATCATCAAAACTTCATCTTCATCATTTTGCTAACAGGAAGGTGACACGAGTCTCTTGGGAAACGATATCCGGTCTTACCGGGTTATTACTTAGAACGATTTGGTACACTTGCCAGAAAGTTAACAACTTCCCCAAAAATCCAAAATTTATCTATAATCAATTTCCCAAAATCATTTTCAAACAAAATTCTCAAACAATTCCTCAAACAAAATTTTCAAGCAGTTTCTAAAAGAACTACGTAACTCTGATTTCTCATTTTAATGATAATACGTAGGAGCAGGGTCAATCCTTGTCGGGCACAAAAAACTAAAAATATATTTTGTCTCTTTAGAGTTTTATTTTAGGGAATAGTTAAACATTTTGAAAACCACATTCATATTCGCGTATTTAGTTAAAGGTACTGCCTTAGGGCAGGCGTTGTAAGGGTGCTAATACCTTTCCTACACATAACCGACTCCCGAACTTAGGATCTGGTTCTTGTAGACCATTGCCTTATCATTTTATGGTTTTTCCGTAGTTTTCCAGAATTAACTATGGTGGCGACTCCAAATCTCTTCTTTTTCAAACCCGTTCGTTTCTTTTTTGGATCGTCGTCCCGTCGCGAGCCCGGTTGCGATAGATGGTGACTCCACTGGGGAATCTAGAGATTCAGGCCATTTAATTAGATGTGCGAATTCGATGTGGTTTTTCTTTGTGTTTTTCTTCCCTTTTTCTTTATCTATGTTTGATATTTGAAGTAATTACGTGTGAATTATTTTGATTGTTCCATATTGAACCATAAGGTAAAAGACATGTTTATATCTGCCTGGAATTTGTTTTTTCTGGTTGTATTGCAGGTGAGGGTTCAGGTATGCATTGCTTTCTCCCTTCACACACAAACACTATGCATATCATGAGTGGGGCCCTATACCCGGGTCTGAGCACAACTTAGAATTAGAGGGGTTGTGTAGCGGTGTCATTTGGCTATCGTGAGAACCCCAACTAGAGTCTGTTCTCTTCATTTATGTCTCTGCATCTAGTTGATTAGTCTGACTGTTGTGGAGATACAGTAAAAAGAGCCATAGATCTGGTGGCCTTGATTTAATCATTAGGGAGCTATCCTTGTGAGTGCATATATTTGGCCGTAGAACTTTAGTCATTCAACCTTTGATAAGGCACAAAAGGGAGATTATTTGTTAAGTTTTTCTGTCATTCTTTTTCTTTCTATTTTACAATAAAGGTGTCATGTTTCTTTTGATAAAAAAATATAAAAAAATATGGAAATAAATAAATAAAATTTGAATTCATAATTAATTTTTTTTACTATTAAATTCTTGGAATCATAATAAAAATAAAAAATAAAAAAAATGAAAAAATTAGATTTTCTTAAAAATAATTTTTGGGGCATGAAAAATCTTTGAAAAAAAAAATAATAATAAGTGAAATTGTACATATTTTGGGACAATATAGATCATTGTTTCGAATTTTTGGACATCATTTTTAAATTTATAGAAATAAAATGTGAATTGTTGTTATCTTTCAAAAAATTTTTTTTTCTTTGAACGTGCAATATTTTCCTTTCAAATAAAAATTAATTAATTTTTCTCACATGTATATATATTTATTTTAAAAAAAACTATTTAACTCATTAAAAAAATCGAAATCATATTTTTTTTAAGGTTGGAGAATAGTTCTTGGGTTTGTTAGAACCAATTGACGTGCATTCTTTTTCTTGAGTTCGATTTCACTAAAAACAAACCAAATAAAAATCATAAATAAAAAGAAAATTTTCAAAAAAAAAGGTCATCATAATGTTCAATATTGTTCATGATTTTATTGGTCCTCATTTCCATCAAGGCTTACCTTGAGCCCATTTCTTCATTGTTTCATACAAATAATTGATTGAAAATTTTGTTTATCATGTTCATGATTTTCACTTCAGATCTCATTTTTTATTCAAAATCAATTTTCTTTATTTTCTTTCATTGTAAATGAATATAAATTATTTTTTTTTTCTCTTGAGCCCATTTTTTCATACAAATAATTGATGGAAAATTTTGTTTAGACTGAATAAATCAAAGAAAGACATAAGATTTAATTCATTTAATCATCAAAGCAAAAATTTACAGTAAAAGACAAAGGAAAGAAGATTGAACAGCTATAGAATTATTGAGAAAGAAATACCAATTTGAATACAGTTATTGAAAAACCAAATACACCGAAGATAGTCTATCTTACACTACTAAAAAAAATAATAAAAAAAATATAAAAATATATATAAAAAAAATAATAAACAAATTAATACTTCTAGATAAAAATAAAATGACAGATCTCACAGTAAAGACGCTAAGGAATCAACTTTAAACAAAAAATAAATAAATACAATAATAATAATAATGTTCGAGAGTCGATCACTAGTGATCGTTAAGATTACAGTCCAAAAAAAATAATAAAAAAAAAAGTAAAAAAAATTACATAAAGATAATTGTAGTCTCCTCGAGGAGACTATTCATCGGCAGAAGACAATCGTAAAGAAAGTTCAACAGAAGGAGCCTTCACCTGGAACCGTAAGGGGGAGAGATCTCATTTTTTTTAGGAACGGGAGGGATTGGAAAAAGATCTAACGTCACCCGATCTGGCACCAACGGCGCTGTCCGTGAAAGATCTCCAAAAAAAAACAAAACAAAACAAAAAAAATTTAGAAATGTTAAAAAAAGAAAGAGAAAAAAAACAAATAAAAGATATACAATTTTTTCTTACCATTCATAAAAGGCGACAAGAGGGGCAGCGGAGAGTAAGATGTGGTGGCGGTGCTTTGCTTCAAGCATCATTGTTTTTCACGATACCCATAATTTTGGAACCAACAGTAAACACTATACTATCCGATTTCCCCATAAA
This sequence comes from Vigna umbellata, assembly GCF_029865625.1. NCBI lineage: Eukaryota > Viridiplantae > Streptophyta > Magnoliopsida > Fabales > Fabaceae > Vigna > Vigna umbellata. The sequence continues at coordinate 17,760,461 of NC_142169.1, read as the reverse complement.
TTTTAAGCCTTGTTGCAATTTCATGCACTTGCTCTCTATTCGGGTTTCGTATCCCAAACGCAAATAGGGCCTCTAATAAAGCAACTTGTTCTCTAGTGGGACTCCACCGTTTATATCCCACTTTGTATTGGATTTCCAAATTTCTTAAATTTTGATTCATTTTTTCTAAGAGGCAAAAGTAAAGGAATGTTATGTTTGCGTCAAAGAGGGCTCATACAATTAATTTTTCTTTTAACTCAAATTTGTTCATAGTCCAGTGTGATGTCCAGTTTAAATATATCATTCGGTCCTCGCAACGGATCTTATTAGATTTAGGTCCAACATGTTTATATCCATAAATTGTTTAAAGTTAAAATAATTTTTAGGCTACCCATCTTACGAAGGGGGATTAACAACAGTTTTTTAGTTTATATTCTCCATTATTAGTTTATTAATAAAAAAAAGGGGTGAAGAATGGTGAAATAGCAAAACAGATGAACAAATAAACAAGAGCAAGGAACAAAAAAATATGAAAGCAAAAAAGAAAGAAAGAAAAAAAACCGGAAAGCATAAAGGAAAGAAAAACGGAAAGCTTAAAGGGAAGAAGGAAAGAAAAACATGAAAGCTTAAAGGAAAGAAGGAAATATTGAGAGGGTAGAACAATTACGCGGATGCGAAAGGCACACAGGGAAAGAGACTCCTCACAGAACTCAGACGCTCTCGAAGGACGCTCAAGGGAGAGTAAACTCGCGTTGCACTATGAGACACAAATGTCGCTCAAATGCGGAGGAATACTCAATTTATAGCCCCATTTCATTTAATCAAACCCCTGTTAATCTTGATTTATCATGAACCGAACCCCTCACTTAGCTAATACACATGTTCATTACTTAACATAGAGTAGGACAGAGTAAGAATAATGTAGTTACTGCGTTATCATGTTCCTTTACAGCCTAACCAGATTCAATTTAACTTATTTCAGTCCATACAATCATTCCTATTTAACCTGTTCATTACTTAACCTATTCAGGACATATTTTTCTTATACTCTTGATTTACCAATTTCCTCTATGCTTACAGCAATACAAAAACAAATCCCAAAACTTATTCCAAGCTTGAATCAAAATCAAGAGGAATCAAAACTAACAGGCCAGCAATACCAGAACAAGTTCTAGTACACAAAATGCCATATAGGAATTCAAAAGAAAACATGGAACGTACTAACCTGCCCAGTCTCAACCCAAAACCCAAGTATAAGCCAAACAATTCAAATTATCACATGATACATATAAGGTACCAAAGCAGAAATATCCACAGTGTAAACAACTTCACGCATATTGGTAAGAACAGTGAAACACCCAATTAGATGGACACATTGCACACAAGTAGGGAAGAACAAGGCAATCAATTTATTCATGTAGCGTTCTAAAACAGATAACTTACCTCGCACTCCAGAACACCCAATTCAATGGAAGCCAAGCAACACCGCGAGCTCTCAACCGAACAGCCAACCTTAGGCTTTACCGCAAGGACCTCCTGACGCTAATGACCATGAATCACCACCCCACCCGCCGCACAAGCCTTACACGCACAACCACGAACCACCACCCCATCCGCAACACCCACAACGACACGACGAACCCTAAGCACACAATGCCACCGAACAGAACAGATAGGTAGAGGGATAGGGAGAGAATGAACAATAGCAAGCGAAAGGGAAGGTAGAGGGAGTAGACGGGAAGGTCGATGGGAATCTACAGCCAAATTCTCAGTAGTTCTCAGCAGAGGGGAGGGAGGGTTCTGTTTGATGAAATTGGGGACGACCTGCACGAATACCCCCAATCACTGATTTAAATTGGTCGAGGCTCTTACCGAAGGCCATAGAGCCCTCGCTAAGGTCTTCTTGGCCGTCGGTAATGTTATTTCATAAAGGCCGTCGATGATTCACTTTTTGACCCTCGGTAAAGCACTTTTACCGACGGTCCAGAGGCCTTCGGAAAAACACCGTCGGTAATTCACGCTTTTCTTGTAGTGTCTAACACATACATATTTGTCGCTTGATTATGAGTATGGTATTTTTTATTTCTTGTGGAATTGGGTTTACTTTGTAGTTCCCAGTGAAGCTCTTGAAAGAGTGGTGAGATTAACATGGGTACTTGTCTAGTGAAGCTCTCTGAACATAAAGTGGTAAGGGGTGTATACTTGCCTAGTGAAGCTCTAGAAGAGTGGTAGAGAGTGTATACTTGCCCGATGAAGCTCTAGGAGAGTGGTGGGGAGTGTATATTTGCTCGCTAAAGCTTTAAAATAGTGATGGGAGTGATGTACTTGTTGGTGAAGCCTTCGAGAGAGTGGTGGAAAATATCATTGTGTAATGGTGTGGTAAAGTGTACCGGCCTGGTGAAGCTCTTTAAGAGAGTAGTGAGAGGTGACACTTGACCTTTTGGGTGCATGCAAGTAATCTGGCAGTGATTCAATATATATAGTGAATGGTGTCAGGAAAATTGGATATGAGTTTATGATTGCCTGAGTGAGTTTAGGTGTGTCTTGGTTACTTTGATGAAATAGTTGTAGGGTTATATGTTGGTGACTTTGATTGTTGATATTGGTGGTTGTTAATGATTACTTTTGAGGTGATGTATGTGATGTCATGTAAAGATATGTGTAAGTGTATAAAGATATGTATTGTTCCGAACACTACAGGAAAGAGCGTTATTATCGACGGGTATTTACCGACGGCGTTTAAGCCTTCGGAAAAATGTTCTTGACATAATATACCGAAGGCATGTAGGCCTTCGGTAATGTTAGCGATGGGTTAAATTAGAAATTTGGGTTTTTTTGCCCCAAATTCCCAAATTTCAGAATTCCCTCTCTTCCCTTCTCTCGTCTCCCCAATTTTAGAAATCCCTCTCTCCCCTTCCCTGGTCTGTTCGTCATTGCCCTACGTTGAAGTTGTTCACCCTAAGCCATTGTTGTGTTGCTAACGCGGAGGTGGGTTCGTTGGTGGCTATAACTTTGCGGTTTGTGTGGCTAGGGTTCGTGGCGCTTGCGGTAGGGTGGTGACTCGTGGAAGTTGGCGCTTACGTTAGGGGTGGTGGCGGTCAGTCGATTCAACACTGCGGTTTCACGGTGGATGTTTGGTGGTGTGGACGTTGATGGAGGTTCGTTGCTAGGTGGCGCTCTTTCATTCCCTACTCTCTATTCCAAGCGGTTCGTAGTGCTCAATTGCCACAAATACAGGCTGTGTTTTGGTATGATGTGAGTTAGTCTTCAACTTACTGACTAGTTGTACTAATGTAATGTTGTTGTACCCTGTGTTGAGTGCATAATTGCTTGTGGTAGATTGTATATTAGATTTGGGTTGTATGTGAGGATGTTGGCTGGTACGTACTTCATCTTGGGTGTGAATGCTTTAGTAGTGAGTAAATGTTATTTGATGAGATGATTCTAGTATGTGATATTACAAAGTGCCTTTGTACCTGTCGTGGTGCCTCGTTAACCTATTAAGGGTGTGTCTGTTGTGAATCCTTCATGTCTATTATAGTGGTTATTTATGGGTTAATAGTTTATGTATTTATGGATTAAAGTTGACTGAAATTATGTAGATGCTATCTTGAGCAGTTTATTTGGAGACTGGTACAATTTTGATTGGTGACTGATGTTTTTTATTTCCTGTTTCTTAGAGATAAGAAATATAAAAGTGAATATGTGTACTATGTTCTACATGTACAATGATGATAGAATGTGGAATGATTGGGTTAAATCGTGTAAAATTGTTGCTCGAGTCATGAAATAGATGTGGTAAGATACTCTGTTTTAAATGTGGAAGTGATACATGCCAAGATTTAATCCATGTGTATTGTAATAATGTATTGGCTGTGAAGAGAGCATGGTGCCGTGAGCAATATTGCGTGATTGGAATGTTGTCCTGTCACTTTTAAATGCATTAAATCAATTGATGGATGATAATCAAATGATAAATGTTGTAGTATAGGTAAATAAAACTGAGTTACCACAAACCTAAACTGTCATATTACACTGCTTCAGACAGTTTTCTATATTCATCTAACTTCCAATAACTTTGTTAACTTAGACAAAAACTGGATAGAATTAAGCACTTTGGGGATTGTGCTTGATCTTGTGATATAGGAATAAGCTGCCAAACCTTACTTCACATTTTTGAATAAAAGTTATTTTTCCCCACTTCTGACTCCACACCCTTCTTGAAACCAAGATCAGTGACTTTAATCTGTGAGCTAGTAAATTTCATGCATACCTATAAGATACATATGCTTGTATATACTGTTATGTAGCTGTCGTAAACACTAATAGACAGTGGTGGATACTGCATATAGGTCTGGTTTTATTTGTTATCTGTACTCTTTGTATTAGTCTTTTGGGGTGGATTATGGGAGCTAAGCAAAGAGATTTTTATAAAAAACTTGAAATAATGCATGAACCTACACCCTAGAGAGAAGAGAGGGACTATAGTTGTAATATGATTGTCCATGATTGTCTATACTAATTGGTGATTGTCTATACTAATTGGTGATTGTCCAGATATAATTACTTGACATTAAGAGACAAAATTGACTGTAGTTGGTAATGTTTGACATCTTCAATGAACTTGTTTAGAGCTTAACATAATGAAGCAATACTTCAAACCTCCTCAACCAAAGGTTGGTGGAATGAATAGAGAAACCTTGTTCCCTCAGTAACGGGCAAAGAATGAGCTTGTACATGTAGGTTAGTCATTTCTGATGTATCATATGTACTGAAAACTGACATTTACAATATTCATGGGATGGAGAGAGAGATAAAGATATTCTTGTGCAGTACCACAAAAAGATGATTTGATTCCTCCTGTAATATCAACTGATCAATAAGTATTTTATTTAGATTTCACAGTAGGGTCGACCCTACTTTTTATCATCGAACAAAGTGAGGAAAAACCTTAATGTGGTGTTCCAAAAGTCAATAAAAAGAAAATATAATTCTATCTGCAAGAAGCTAGTGTTGTTCCATGAAATAATGTGCAGTGTGGTTTAGTATCACGAGTTCACACATTCTAAGGTGTATATTATTATTCTCGGATGCAGAATCTATGCATATATAGAAAGTTTTTCTTTTCTGTATGAATCATCCTGCAAGTGCATTCATAACATTAAATACTAACATTATATAAATTATTATAGCCCTCTTATATATGTGTTTGTTTATTTCAAACTGCAAATGTTGAACTTAAGATCTACTCTATTTAGTAATGAAGTCCCAGTCAACAATGTAACTAAGAGTCATAGGTGACCTTGGTGTAGCTTTCTGCGTATATAACAACTTTGAAGTGACTGTTTTATGCATATATAGCCTTAAGTGATGTAGACAAGCATCATGGTTGACAGAGGGATCTATTTTGGATGTGTCTATATTTCTTCTCTGAGTGAATTTGTGAAACAGTTGATGGGTGTGGCCCCCTATCACTTCCCCCATTCAATTTTTTGTTTGGACTTTGCTTGCATCAATCTATGTATGTAATTCTGGCCTCCATCTTTGTCAAACTACTGTGTCATCCACTCCCACACTTATGTACTGTACTTTATTTATTTATTTTTTCATCTAAGTTCATATTTATGTTTTTATTAGCATCTTTTTATATCTTATAAATTCAAATGTTAATGTGTTTAGTGTGTTAAAAGGGTATTACTTTAATACATTAATATATTAAAGTATCAACTATATATTATTTTTCTTTCAAATCCTCCGTATATTTAATCCGCACATTTCATTACACTACCAAATATTATTTTCCTTTAACATCCTCGGCATGTTTAAAAGTAAGTAGCTATATGATAATTACTATAGGTTTATATCTATGGGTATCATTTTCCTTTTTATAAAAACTCCAACTTTAACTGAAATCTCATTAGTTTCTTACATGTAAAAGTCAGTAACTATATGATAATTACTCTAGGTTTATCTATGGGTATCTTTTTCATTTTTATAAAAACTCCAACTTTAACTGAAAGCTCATTAGTTTCTTTCATGTATTCATACTGAATGATTTCTTTTACTAAACAAAAATCTATTAAGATAACATGGTACCAGTGGTATTCAAATTTATAAACCAAGTCTTACAAAATGTCAATTAATTTAAAAGTGCTAAATTGGAAAATTAGAGAATCAATACTCCAATTAGAAACTAATTTATATTATTGCCAAAATTTTAGCTACTTATATTATTAATATTAATAGAAACTAATTTATAAGTAAAATTTGTTTGCCTAACATCTTTCTTAATTATAGAATTTGCGTTTGATCTGCAGGCACTGATTTTGGGTGCCACGGATACAAGCACTGTCACTCTTACATGGGTGATATGTTTCTTGTTGAAAAATCCTCTTATATTAGAAAAGGTAAAAGATGAGATTAGCACTCACATTAGGAAAGAAAGATAAATAAGTGAGTCAGATGTGAATAAGTTAGTATACCTTCAAGCAGTAGTGAAAGAGACACTGAGGTTGTATCCACCAGGACCTCTATATACCACGGTCTAAATCATTCAACATGCTCTGTATTTTGGAACTTTAATATTTCCTCCTTCCCTAGTTGATTGGACCAAATGAGGTTGAGGAAGATGTTGCCTACCAACTTGAACAAATGTCACAACCACAAGAAATTATTGAAGTTGAACGTATAACCGCATTGGTCGACCCTGATGGTGTGGAGATGATTTAGAAGCAACAATACAAGGTGATGAAGAACAAAAAGAAGAGGAAGAAGAACAAGAAGAAGAAGAAGAAAAAGATGATGATGATGATGATGACGACGAAGAAGAAGAAGAAGATGATGATGATAATGACGATGATGAAGAAGAAGAAGATGAAGATGAAGATCATGATGACGACGAATGAATGTTGACATCTATTGTAGCAAATTGAACTATCTTTTGAATAGAGTTATCTAAAATTGATTGATTGTTTTATGTTTTAACTATAAATACATCATTAAGATTGATTGTTTTATGTTTTAACTATAAATACATGTTCTATGGATTAATGGATATTTTATAGCTTAATGTATGTTCTATGGATATTGATCAATGATTGCATCTTTGAGATGCACATTATGTAGGCCTGTTTGTGATTGAAAATTGTTATGCAGGTTTGTTTATGTTGTTGGTTTCGCCATAAATACAATTTTTCTTTACATTTCCCTCAAACTTACCGAAGGCTTTTGCCCTTCGGTAAATACCCACGTTAGGTAATTACCGAAGGCTTTTGCCCCTCAGTAATTACCAAAGGCTTTTGCCCTTCGGTAATTACCGAAGGCTTTTGCCCTTCGGTAATTACCGAAGGCTTTTGCCCTTCGGTAATTACCGAAGGCTTATGGTCCTCGGTAATTACCGAAGGCTTATGGCCCTCGGTAATTATCGAAGGGCAGAACCCTCGGTAATTGTTAGCGACAAGGGATTTACCGAGGGCTCATTGGCCGTCTGTAAATACCCTTTTCCGACGGCTTATGGCATTTTCCGAGGGCTTTTGACCTTCGGTAATGCCCTTCTTTTTTGTAGTGGAAGTCTTATTCTAAAAGGGAGGAGGAAGGTTAAATAGTGTTAGTGGGAAAACTTTTTCGCAACCCTCCTTATATACTTCGTCGAGCACATGATTTTTCAACTAGTTGTTAAACGCTCGACTTTATAATTGATATTAATCAATGAATTCTTTTTTTCGTGCTAATTAGGATATTCAGTACAGTGTTTGTAAGAGTTTTCAATTTAATGAACAATCGTTTAGTATGGAAAGCTCTTATATTTAAAACTAAAAGGCAGTTGTGGGTTTAGTATTTAAGAGAAGGGTTTAAACATAATTAAACAATAAATGCACAAATATTTTTATATTGGCTCACTCCAACTGAGCTACATCTAGTCTCCTCTATCCATAGAGGGTTCCACTATAATCTTCAACAAGATTACAACTAAGTATTCTCACCAATCCTAGTATCCTTAGGCACTCCTAGTATCCTCGATACACTGCCTAGTTGAGTTTCACCCACTCTTGGTTGTGCAGTATTCTCCACCACTCTTGGTATCCCTAGTCAACAAATAACTTTCCGTTACCCTAGACTAGTTGAGTATTCACACCACTCCTAGTATCCCTAGTCAACAAATAAATTTTCGTTACCCTAGACTAGTTGAGTATTCACACCACTCGTAATATTAGATAATTATGGTATCCTCTTATATGCTTCCTAGATTTCCTGAACTCGTGTAACAAGTGTAAAAATCTTTGTAATTTATTAGTTTTGCCACCGTGTCACTTTCTATACTTGTTCTCAGTGGAATCAATATAGAAAAGCTTGTCATTATTATAATACTACCACTGCTTCACTTTCTATACCTGGCTTATTTCAACTGATATAAAATTTCAGTATAAAAAGTGTATTTTGCACTAGTGATTTTACAAATATTATTTTAACTTAGGTACAATGCATACATTGGGGTCAACCATACACCATGAAACCATTATAACTAATATGATGGAGTGATGATTTTAAATGATTGAGATGCTACTGCTTGAGTCTATGTGCATAATCAATAGGTTGAGACAGTAGGGCATGCTCCTAAACATTTTATCCTTTAGCTAGTTAGATTATCAAAACCAATTGTAAAGGAGGTAATTGTTTTAATTCCGCACTTTTTTTTATTGGGGTATACTAATCTTATATAAGTTTTCAAATATGTATTCCAGGTTGGAACACAAGGGGAGAAAGATGTCAATAAATAACTGCCACAACTGCCACAATCGCCATAGTAGTCAGAATAGGCAATTAGAGAACAACTTGGTGTGTTGGCAACGAAGATCTTCCAGACACCTATAGAGTTACAAATGCCTCCTCAAGTCACAACATTAGTAAAAAATGTGGTTTTTAATTCGCTATATAGGCTTCGGTTTTCACATAACCGAAGCCTATAAAGTTATATACATCGGTTAATCTAAGAGCTGAGGTAGAATAATGATATGGCACCGGTTAATTCAAGACACGAGTCATATACCACTACCCAGTTCAGAAAAAAGGCCCTATTGCCTCGGGTGACTAGGCAACCAATGCCTATACCTCTCCACTTTATTCAGACTTAATCTAATCCGCGCTTCTCCTTCCTTTGCTCTCCTATTTTTCCTCTGCGTGCTTCTCCTTCCTCCTGCTCTCCGCGTGCCAGTGCTCGGCCCATTGGTGCCCCGTCGCGCCGCTGCTGCCTGTGGTGCTTCCTCCAACGACTCCACTCTTTCACCGTCGTTGTAGCCTTCGCCGTTGCTGCCTCCGCCGTTGCTGCTTTCGCACTGCTGCCTCCGCCGGAAATAGAAAAGGGCCAAGCCGCTCCAAATCCAGATCCCCCGTTGCTGCTTTCGCACTGCTACCTCCTTTGGAAATAGAAAAGGGCCAAGCCGCTCCAGATCCAGATCCGCCGCTCCAGGTCCAGATTTTTAGATCGGCGAGATCCACCAGTCCAGATCCAGATCCACCGCTCCAGATCGGCGACCCCTCCGTCGTCTCCGCCGCGGTGCTTGTCGTCAAACTCCTCATCGCGAGTCGCTGCTACCCTCTCACCCCTTCGAATGTCGACGCCGCCCTAGACAGTAGCGTTTGCAACTGCTCTGACGGTTCTCTGGTTTGGATCGGTGTTCTATACTCCTTCTTGGTCATTGGTGACAGATGTGTCTTCATTTCTGCTTCTGAGTTTCTTCTCATTAGTTTTAGTTGTTTCTTGTCAAACTCTGTTTAATAAATGGTTAAACATTATTGTAATATTGTGTCTTGTTTCTTGTTTGATTCCTGTATGGTTTTCTTTTGATTGTTTTAGATTGTTCAATCAATGGTTTAACATTGTTGTAATATTGTATGTTGTTTCTTGTTTGATTCCTGTATGGTTTTCTTTTGATTGTTTTAGATTCTTTAGCTGGGAAATCTTAGTTCTGTTTGGCATGATGAATTGAGTCCTAAATCTGAACAAATAAAAAAAAACACGTTACTGCCTCGTTTATCTAAGAACCGAGGCATATTTCTAACTCGTTTTATTTCGGTCCGTAACCAAGTCATAAAGTTTGGCCTTTTTACCTTGTTCGCATATGCCGCGGTCGTAAAAACGATGCCTATAACTAAATCTAACCGGTGCCTTTTCTCTTTATCCTGATAGTGCAAATAGGACAACTTGCATTATATGTTAGAATGATGTTTTTGAAGTTTTCTTTGGCACTAATATGTTATGTATATAAGTATTAAAACTTTGGTTACTATAAGTAAACTTTTACTTTTTTGAAGTTTGAATATATTCTAATACGTTTCTAACATTATTCATTTTCAATGTTTAAGGTATTTACATCGTATGAGCATTGAGAGGAAGAATGATCACATATATGGATTTATTAACCCTATTGTCATTTAAGGAGTTAGGAATAAAGGTGAAAACATGCAATATAATAGTTTTGTGTAAATATTAGATCATGTATTCATTGTTTCCTAATGTTATGAAGTGTTATTAGATGTGTAAATAGTAGGAAGTATAGTCATTATTTTATATATTTGGACTATTCTAGGACTGAATGTGTATAAGTTTTATGCAGGTAGGTAGCATATACAAACCTGCTATTCAAAAAACGTGATATAGCGGTTAATGTTCAAATTGATATAGAAAGTCACTTTCTATACCAGTTGAAGCGTAAGCCAGTATAACACGTTACGCGTTTTGTACTGGTTGAGACACTAACCAGTATAAAAAATGGAACTTATTATACTGGTTAGAGAATTAACCGTTATAAAATGTCAAACTTTTTATATCAATTAGGTAACGAACTGGTATAAAAAGTTTGGTCATACATAAAGCATCGATCCCATAGTGAACTTTCTACACTAATGTGAGAACCACTATACAAAGTCTAATACTCTCTACATCTCTCCCTTCTACATTGGTTCTAGGACTGATATAGAAAAACCTTTTCAACTGGCATAAGAAACTTTTTATGCAATAATATATCAAACTATTATTTTATACTATAAAAAGCCACAACTTTAAATAATCGTCATGTTAAACCTCCAGTATGTATACAATTTTTTTTTACTAATATAAGTTAAAACATTAGAAAACAAAGATACAAGCAATTTAGAACTGTTAAAAATGATTTTATTATATTATCCCCGGGAATAGGTTCTGAACAAAGTCGTGTGCTTTATATACATAAAAACCAAAAAGATTATTTCCTATGCTAGATTTGTAAGAATATCTCATTCCTTGTCCTTCACTCTATAAATAGCTACCATTGTGGGTGTAGTAAATGTGTGTGAGCCAAAGGCATATCTTTGTTTAGCAGTGCAGTGAGTTAGTTAGCCATGCCTAGTACTAGTAGGAATCCTCTTGTGGTTGGGCGTGTTATAGGGGAAGTAATAGACACCTTTGAAAGTTCCATTCCTTTTAGGGTCTCCTATGGCAATAGACAAGTCAACAATGGTTGTGAGCTTAAACCTTCCCAAGTTGTAAACCAACCCAGAGTGAGTGTTGGTGGAGATGATCTCAGGAACTTCTATACTCTGGTAATTCATTGCATTACTTTCTTCTTATAGGATTTGGTTACACACAACCTAAAAGTGTTTACCAAAACTTCTTCATTAAAAACACCAAACCCTTTTTCATAATAAAGGTTTTCAGAAACAGTTCCAGATATTTATTTCGTCACTTCTAACTTCAAATCTGTTCATTTTTTTCTGTTAAAGGTGTTGGTAGATCCTGATGCTCCCAACCCTAGTAACCCTAATTTCAGGGAGTACCTTCATTGGTGAGTAAATAAGACATACTCATTATTTTCTAGCATGACATTAGTAGCATATCATTGTAATAACATTCTTTTTTTCAATGGATTTTGAGCAGGTTGGTGACTGATATTCCAGCAACTACCGGCGCTAGTTTTGGTGTGTAGTTAACTTGAAAAAAAAATAAATAAAACCTCTAATAATAATTAGTCAATTGTAAAAAGAAGAAAAAAAGATATGGTTAAAAATGCACGAATTCTATTTTATTAACTCATCAAATGTATAGTTTAATGTGAATTTAACCCACTTATACGTATTCGTAAAATATTCATATGCAGAACAGTAATGTGCTTAATTTGATAAATTTATGGATTCCAGAGGTTTAAGTTTTGAATTACGTGGGAATTTCCAAAAGTAATTATAATTCCTTGAAAATTAAATTGATATATGAATTAGGATTGTCTTTCTTAGTCTAACTTATTATCTCTAAACAAAAAATATAAGCTGTCCGTATAAATATTATGAATGCATTAATATTACTATATTAATAGTTTATTGATAATTCATATTAATTCTCTGTGCTAATGGAATTGTCAGTTAGCATGATTTATCATGCTTTTAGACTTTGTGTCTTAGTCTAAGATTATAATAAAGTCGACTGACCCAATGCCATAGTAGTAGAATATAACTTTTTTTATACTGAAAGGAGTTTTTTTCATTTTAACTCATCTGGTATGCTGAGTTTTAAATTACCATAACTGGAATAAACACTAAATTAGCATCAAAATATTTGCTAAATGTTAACTTAATGTATAATTACCTTTTATCAGCGTACTTAAGAATACATGAATGTCTGGATTGTCTAGATTCTTTTCAGCCCTTTATTTTGTTTCTTTTGAACTTTTTCTGTGTTGAAGCACTTAATACTTTTTTAATATATATATATATATATATATAACTAAAGCTTTAGTTTAAAAGATAGAGAAACAGTGCAAGCAAAAACATATATAAAACTAATAGAGCTTAATTTTATATATCGTTGAAAATATAAATTAACTTTCTAAGCATTATAAATATTTATTTTCGTATCTGCATGTAAAATTAGTTACTTATGTGATGTCCTTACAATCTAGTTCATGCTAGTTTTTATCGTAGTTTTAATTTATTTATTTGTTATGTTTTTAATTATAAAAAATAATCCAACAATTCTAGAATTCATATAAGTGACGTTATCAATAATTATTTCATTTCAGCAAGAGTATAAAAATAAACATAGTTTGAGAATATTTTGTGATTTCATTGTTTTATGTTATCACTGTGTTTGTTGATATAAAATTTTAACAAAAATAGTTATAAGGTGAATATATAAAAGCCAATAAACTCAACAATCTGAATCTGCTGTGGAATTGCGATCTTGTAGTTTGTCGACAAGTATGCATTACTATAATTCGATTTTGGGAACTATGTATCACATCATGCAGAACATTGTTTCGTTTAGAATTTAAAGGGCCCGTGTGAAGGAAAGAAAATGGAGTATAAAAGTATTGGAATCGTATATGTGGACCATGTTTCTTTATATACTTGAAGAACAAATATTGTGTGTGATGCACAACATCATCTCGTGGAAGATATTGAAATAGATTCCACGAGGCATCAAATTCTAAATCGTGTATGATGAGACAAATGACACCAGCCACCAAAAGGATAAAGGCAATTTCATGGGAAAGAACTGGTATAAGTGTATGGTTCAATTATAACATGCTAACTGGGTTTTTTGCATGATTTGCACGTAGGTAACGAGGTTGTAAGTTATGAAAGTCCACGACCAACTATGGGGATTCATGGTTTCGTGCTTGTGTTGTTCCGTCAACAGTATCGACAGAGAGTGTATGCTCCTGAATGGCGCCAGAATTTCAACACCAGATAATTTGCTTATATTAATCTTAACCATTATCCTTAACCATGATTTATATTAATCTTTTTTATAACAGCTTATCATTCGTCATCGGCTGGTCGTCCCTGACGGTCGTTAAGGGATCCCTTTGTGATGGTCGTCCGACTCAAGGTTTTAACATAGAGGGATGACCGTCTGGTCATCCAGTACAAATGGTATTTTCAGGGATAAACATTGTTCAAGGATTGGAGACACACCTTTCAAATAGTATGTACATAAAGAGGAGTTTAGAGATCTGCCCTCTTCTATTAAAGGAGATGCCAGTCGTTGCGTATTTGTGAAGCAATCCTTTCGTGTGATGTAGTGATCGGCTCCCTTAATAGTTATATATATATATATATATATATGTATATATATGTATATATATATATATAGATATATATGTATTTGTTTGGGGTTTCCTTCAGGTGGAGTTGTGGTAGAATTTGATGAGAATTTATGTGGTGTTGCAGGTTCACTTCTTAGTATGAAAGCAATAATCATTAAAGATATTATTAAGAGAATGAAATAGGTAGTGATGAAGATGATGTAGACAATATATGTTGTTTGTATATATTGGTTTGTTTTGCAGTATTTTATTTTCATAGAAAATAAAGAATAAGTAATATGCCTTGTAGAGTATTAAACAATATTGATAGTTTAACAAACTATAATTGGGCGAATGATGGTCATAGTTTTTTAGTGAACAACGTAAATCTTGCCTATTTGCTATTTAGTTAATGGGAACTATTGGATTCCCTTAGCATAAGTGGGTCAAGTGTAGTGTTGTAGGTAATATGTATGTTCAATTTGCAGTATATGTTATGTTGAATTTGTAATTCATTGTATTTATAATAATGTGATAGAGAATGTTGTTTATTGTAGCTTTGGGCTGTTGAACGTCTTCGTTTAGCAGTCCTTGATAGAGAAGTTGTATTTCCAAGAATTTTACAATGACCTTGTGTGAAGTTAAGGTCAATAACCATTAAGGCGCTATTCGAGAAGATCCAAGTAATTAAATTATGATGATCTTTTTATGTTTTGTATGATTTTAGATTTGATGGGATTGGTGTTTAAGAGAAGACGGTCAAACCAATGACATTGTTCCCGGTGTTTTGCATATTGATGAAGAACGAGCACTAGTACAATTTTTGCTTTTAAACTCGCACAATATACCTCACTTTACACCAAACCGTTGTCTATCACAAGGCGGTGACAATTTTGTAATAAACCGGACCTTATAGGCCTCGATTGCATGCAGAACCGGTGCCTAAAAGATGTCAACTTTATGAAAAAGTGATACGAGCTCAGGCTTTTTGGCTGACAACTTTATTAAAATGTGATACTATCTCGGTTTCCCACAAAACCGAGGCATAAAGCCTGAGCTGCCACCTCGGTGAACTTAGACCCGGTGCCAAAACATTCATCGGCTTCGATTCATTTCTGACCGAAGCATATAGGCTTCCAATTTTTCATTTTGAGCATCGTTTCGATCATAACCGGTGCTGTAGAGCTTCAAAATTCTCAGAGTTTGTTCATTTCTTCGCGCTGCTACTTCGTCATTGCTTCATTGCTTCTTCTTCGCGAATCCACTGTTCCACTTCTCCCTCTCACGGTTGAACGTCCTCTCTTCTCACCTTCACTGCCTCTAGCGTCGTTGTCCAACGCCGCCGTCGTCTCCGCCGTTTGTCGACATCGCCACCACCGACTATTCTCACTACCACCGTCTCCCTCTTCATCAATCATAAACGAAAGCCCTAATCCCCAAGTTTCTTTCACTCTTTTTCTCTCTCAGCGATTCATCTCTTTTGAATACAATCCATGGCACCTATGGGTCCCGGTTTCCGATTCCACCGCATCGACGAAGAGCTGGTGGTGTTCTACCTAAACCTGAAGCGCAAGATCACCGGAAAGCTCTAATCCCCAATTTTCTTTCACTCTTTTTCTCTCTCAGCGATTCATCTCTCTTGAATCCAATCCATGGCACCTATGGGTCCCGGCTTTCGATTCCACCGCACCAACGAAGAGCTGGTGGTGTTCTACCTGAACCTGAAGCCCAAGATCACCGGAAACCTTTCCGGATACAACACATCGCAGTGGTTGATGCCTTGGGACCTTCCTCGTTAGCATTTTGCCCTTTTTTGTGGTGTCGAATTGTTAGCAATAGGGTTTGGTTCAAAGGATTCAAAGTGTTTTTTAACTTGTTTTTGCTTTTCAGCTCTGTCGAAGCTGAAGACGAAGGACTTGGAATGGTACTTCTTCAGCGTGATGGACCGCAAGTATGGAAATGGCTCCAGGACCAACCGCGCCACCGAGAAGGGCTACTGGAAAGGACCGCCTTGTGGCCCATGGCGACCGCACCACGAGGATGAAGAAGACCCTCGTGTACCACGCCCCTGTTCTTTCTATTACCGATTCCAACCTCTGCCAAGTTCAACTACCACTGATTCCCACCTCTCCTCGGGTACCCCTTATATGCCTAAGATGGTTGTGAGAGCTTATATTTTTGCTTTGTTTAACGAGAATTTGAAGCGTGGTCCAACGTTTGAGAGAAACTTTGGATTGTTCAAACCAGATGGTAGCATTGCTTATGATATAGGTTTCACATGACTTACTTCATCAGCAACCTCCTCCTTTCTTTCCTTCAAGGTATGCTTGCTATTACACTTTATATTATTCATGAATTTTACCTATAATTTGTAGAAAGTGATGGTGATGATGGAGAAATTATGCATTTGCAGGATGTTGGATCTTTGTATGTGATGGTTTCTGCAAGTTGTGCGGCTTTTCTTCTTGTAGCATTATAAGCAATCTCAGAATTTGTTTGGTTTAATGAAACAAAGGTTTATGAGTTTCAAGAACCAGAAATACATTTAAGTGTCGGATTGTACATTTTTTAATGCTCTCAAGATATTGTCTCTTGTTGTTTGGTCTAGTTGGCCATTGAAGGGTGATTAAGCTTCTATAATTGGAGGTGCGTCAAGGAGCTTGAGCAGAGGCCAAAAGTCAAAAATGTAAAAAATAAACACCCTCTACTGCCTCGGTTGTATTTTAACCGAAGCAAAAGTATATATCTTTATGTCTCGGTTCAGAACCGAGGCAAAAAAGGTAGACTTTTTACCTCGCCTGTATATGCCTCGGTTGCAGAATCGGTGCCTATAAGCGAAATTAACCGGTGTCATTTCCCTTTATTGCACTAGTGGAGTGTCCGAAGAAGCGAAGGATGATGTTAGCTATAGTTCGGAGGAAGTTTGGATCCACTAGTACAAAATTATTAATAGACATCGCCCAATAGACAACACTTTTTAAAATAAGCACTATAAATCAGTACACGAAACCAATAGACAATGTTTATTTAAGAAAGAGCTATCTATATTTGATTTATATTATTTTTTTAACCAATAATTTGAAATAGACCAATAGACAAAATTTCATTAAAAAAGTGTTATTAATATTTGATTTATATTATTTTTTTAACTAGTAATTTGAACAAGTTACAGGTAGTGCAGGTCTTAGTCTAACGTCATTTGGGTGTAGTGCCATTTAAAGTTGCTGGTTCTGCCTGGACGTGATGGTGCAACTATTGGAGTAGTTTATTGCGGTATTGATAACGGTAATTCTTACCATTATTTAAGCATAATTTTAATAGCAAAATGAACTCCTTTCTAGCTTGTAACTTGCTTAATCCTCTAATTTATCTTAGTTTTATGAATAATTGTGTTTTGGGCTACTTTGATGTAATTTCATCTATAATCCCTTATTTTGTAGCTAATAATGTGCTTGGAAGAGTCTCCAACAATGTATAGAGCTGAACCAACCACAAGAAGCAAGCACATCTGCAGAAAAAGAGAAAAAGATGCAGTGCAGAAAAATCAGGCCGGGCCCCCTGGTTCAGGGGGGTTGAGCGCCACCTGCACAGAAGTTGATTTTCGATGAGGTCGCGCCCGAGCGGCCTAGGAGGGGGGCCGGCGCCAGTTTTGCGCACCGGTCGCGCTTGGGCGCCAGTTTTCCTGATGTGGCAGATTTGTGCTTATTTTACCCACAAACGCGAAGGGGTTTGGGTCTTTGGTTCTTTGGAGGTGCATCTCACTCAAAGGAGAGCTTGGAGGGCTGCTAGGGCTCGTAGGAACACTCCCTTCTTCCTCTTTGGGTTCTTCTTCTTCTTCCATGGCCATTTTGTAAGCTTAAAGGCTCTCCATGGAAGTGGAGAGCCAAACCCATCTTGTTGGGGTTAGTTGTAGCCTTTCAATCTTGTGTAATTGTTGAATGATTTGAATATATATATGCCTTTTCTATCAATTGCTAGTATTCTTGTTTCCAATCTTAAAGCTTGCATGTAATGGGGACGTTCATGACTTGATTTTGGGGTTTTATGAGGACGTAAGATGGAACCCAGAACTGAAACAGGAGTCCTTGTGGTTCATTGATTCTAGGAATGGAAGATGATTCACATGTTGTCTTAGATCCTAGTTCTTAATGCAGGTTTTGCTTGTTAATTAGTCAAGCGATTGATAGTTAATAGGTAAAAGTTAGGCTCTTTCACCTAAGGGATTAGGGCTAGAGTAATTTTGTGGATTGACTTTAGTTAATTGATGGAAAGGCGATGAAATTCTGTTTGCACAAGAGTGAATTGGTGAAACCTAACCTTAACAATGTCTTTTCATATCATTTCTATTCTATTCATTTCAAAGTGCCTTCAACACCAAAGTCCAACTATTGTAAATACTCTATGTTAAATTTCTTGCACACCAACTGTTTGATAAAATACCAAAAACAGTTTCTTGTGTAATTTTGTGCACTTTGATGTATAAGTGATTTATGAATGAAAGAATTATCATGTGTTGCACAAGTCCCTTGGGAGAGAACGATATTTATCACTTGCTACGCTTCGACCGGTTCACTTGCCGTTTGTTTTGTAGTCAACAGGTGTAGAGGATAGGGCATTTGGTCTTCAAGAGTTCTAGTCACGGTTTAAAAGTTTGGTGCAACATAATGTTCTTTACATGCCATTTGAAGCTATTTTGATAGATGGTTTCATGTAAGACCAGAGTAGACGTTTAGCTACATGGCTTGAAACAACTAGTGGGCTAGTTGAGTGTGTCCCAAAGTGCTTGGAATTGAAGATGTGGGTGCATGTAAATGAGTGAGAAGGTTACAGGTGAGAGAGAACAGTTAGAGGTTACATAAATTGGTGTGATAAATTGCATGGAAGGATTAACTTATATTTCGTGGTGGGGTTCATGCTTTAAATGAGAGAAGGAGTAAGGTAAAGTGATTATTGGTGGGACCACCTTGGTAGATGCCATTTATTGTTATGTAGAGAGACATGTGAAATGGGGTTTTGATAAAAGTGGGTGAACCACGGGGACCCATTTAGATGTATATAATATAGTAGTATTTGATGGAGGATATGGGACCTACTCGAATAGTTATATAAAATTATTTGTTTGGATATGGGTGTGCTTAGAAAGTAAGAAGGTGTTCTTAGTATTGGTATATGTTGACTATTTTAGGTGATTTTGGTTGACTAGTCATCATTTTGATGATTGTTTTATTATTGTTTTGAGAATGTCTAACACATACATATTTGTCGCTTGATTATGAGTATGGTATTTTTTATTTCTTGTGGAATTGGGTTTACTTTGTAGTTCCCAGTGAAGCTCTTGAAAGAGTGGTGAGATTAACATGGGTACTTGTCTAGTGAAGCTCTCTGAACATAAAGTGGTAAGGGGTGTATACTTGCCTAGTGAAGCTCTAGAAGAGTGGTAGAGAGTATATACTTGCCTGGTGAAGCTCTAGGAGAGTGGTGGGGAGTGTATATTTGCTCGCTGAAGGTTTAAAAGAGTGATGGGAGTGATGTACTTGTTGGTGAAGCCTTCGAGAGAGTGGTGGAAAATATCATTGTGTAATGGTGTGGTAAAGTGTACCGGCCCGGTGAAGCTCTTTAAGAGAGTAGTGAGAGGTGACACTTGACCTTTTGGGTGCATGCAAGTAATCTGGAAGTGATTCAATATATATAGTGAATGGTGTCAGGAAAATTGGATATGAGTTTATGATTGCCTGAGTGAGTTTAGGTGTGTCTTGGTTACTTTGATGAAATAGTTGTAGGGTTATATGTTGGTGACTTTGATTGTTGATATTGGTGGTTGTTAATGATTACTTTTGAGGTGATGTATGTGATGTCATGTAAAGATATGTGTAAGTGTATAAAGATATGTATTGTTCCGAAGTCTTATTCTAAGTAGATGTTTAATACATATGTATGTTTATATGATTTTTTTTGTTAGCTCACCCTTGCATGTTGTGGTTATGGTTTCCACCTGTGATGATCGTACTTGTACGAAAGTAGATGTTGTTACAGATGTAGCTAAAGCGAAGTTGAGTGGTGAGATACGTGGGAGAGCTATGGGGTTCTAATTTTAATGTTAATAACTTTGTAATGATATTCTATGAATGCTTTATAGTCACATTGAATTTGTGAAGTTTTCTAAATTCATTTATAATAAATAATTTTTTTTTATTTAATTTGTATTTCCATAATGGTATGAGAGATAAATTTTCAAAAGTTTTGCAAACTAGTGGCATCCCAAAATTTAGGGTGACATACCTCACATCACATATCCATGCTCCAATATCAAACAAGAGTCCAATTTGACCCAAACCTACCAAACAGTTCTATTCCCTGCTCAATGTCATGTTTTTCAGCCCTTGGAGCTTGTCCCTCCTCCATTCTTCTTCAAAACACACTTTTCTTGCAAAACTACTCTAGGATAATCAATTATCATCTGATGATAATCGATTATTCTAGATAAGTTTAAACAACAATTTTCGAGATATACAATGTTCGAATCGATAATCAATTATCACCCTAAATAATCGATTATTCCAATGACGAAACTAAAAAACAACGTGCAAATAATCGATTATCACTTATGATAATCGATTATTACCGAACCCAAACTTCTTTTGGACAAATATCAAGTATTCAAACACAAAAGCATCATCCCCAAGATATTGTGATGGTTTTGGTAGTTACCAAGTTGTTGAAACGCTTTCCATGCTGGTGTAGGCTCCACCAGGTAGTTTAGGAGCTTTAACATGAGGTGTCGATATATGGTCGAGTGGTTTATAATTGAACTCAAGCTATTTGTTTTATTACCATGTTGTGTTGGGCTGTGTCTTTGTCATCATACTGAGTTAGGATTGACTATTGCCATGACATGTTTTGTGGGTGTTGGGTTATTGTATAATGCTATAGTGATGTATGAAGTGTCTAGCGAGTTGATTGCCTTGTTTTCCTAGGAACTACTTAGTTGCCTATATATGTTGTCATGATGATTCCTTACAGTAGCGGGTTGTCCTGGATGATTTAGAATGTATTTTTGGGTATTGCCATGTGATTTAGAATATATTTGTGGGTAATATTATGTTCTCTTTTGTCTGTTGTTGTGCTTTCTGTACTTAGTAATTGAATTGTTGAGGTGTCCAAGTTGTTTGGGTTACTTTGATCGAATTGTCTGGGTTGTCTTCTTGAAACTAAGTTGGTCATGCTCTGAGTTGCCGAGCTAAGTTGTTTGGCCAAGCTGACCAAGCTTTTATGTCTGAGCTATTTGGGTCCTCTATTTCGAGGTTCCAGAACTCGTTTTTGGGCAGTCTATAAGCCGATATGGGGTTTTTGACCCTGATCAAGCTGCTAATGATGTTGGTCGATCTATTTGAGTTGCTTGAGTTGATCAAGGTATATATTTATAATGATATACTTTTGTCACAACATATGGATATCCTATTTAGAACAAAAAAAAGTGAATCTAAAGTTTATCAATACAACTTTATACTTGTTCTCCACTACAACTTTGTATATCAATTTAAAGTTTGAGAAAACATAAGGGATCTTCTAATTCAATCATCATCATCATCCTCCTTGAAGTACCTGAAAAATACTAAAAGGGAGGGGGAAGGTTAAATAGTGTTAGTGGGAAAACTTTTTCGCAACCCTCCTTATATACTTCGTTGAGCACATGATTTTTCAACTAGTTGTTAAACGCTCGACTTTATAATTGATATTAGTCAATGAATTCTTTTTTTCGTGCTATATAGGATATTAATTCACTACAGTGTTTGTAAGAGTTTTCCATTTAATGAACAATCGTTTAGTATGGAAAGCTCTTATATTTAAAACTAAAAGGCAGTTGTGGGTATTCACCACTCTTGGTATCCCTAGTCAACAAATAACTTTCCGTTACCCTAGACTAGTTGAGTATTCACACCACTCCTAGTATCCCTAGTCAACAAATAAATTTTCGTTACCCTAGACTAGTTGAGTATTCACACCACTCGTAATATTAGATAATTATGGTATCCTCTTATATGCTTCCTAGATTTCCTTAACTCGTGTAACAAGTGTAAAAATCTTTGTAATTTATTAGTTTTGCCACCGTGTCACTCTCTATACTTGTTCTCAGTGGAATCGATATAGAAAAGCTTGTCATTATTATAATACTACCACTGCTTCACTTTCTATACCTGGCTTATTTCAACTGATATAAAATTTTGGTATAAAAAGTGTATTTTGCACTAGTGATTTTACAAATATTATTTTGTAACTTAGGTACAATGCATACATTGGGATCAACCATACACCATGAAACCATTATAACTAATATGATGGAGTGATGATTTTAAATGATTGAGATGCTACTGCTTGAGTCTATGTGCATAATCAATAGGTTGAGACAGTAGGGCATGCTCCTAAACATTTTATCCTTTAGCTAGTTAGATTATCAAAACCAATTGTAAAGGAGGTAATTGTTTTAATTCCACACTTTTTTTTATTGGGGTATACTAATCTTATATAAGTTTTCAAATATGTATTCCAGGTTGGAACACAAGGGGAGAAAGATGTCAATAAATCACTGCCACAATCGCCATAGTAGTCAGAATAGACAATTATAGAACAACTTGGTGTGTTGGAAACGAAGATCTTCCTGACACCTATAGAGTTACAAATGCCTCCTCAAGTCACAACACTAGTAAAAAATTTGGTTTTTAATTCGATATATAGGCTTCGGTTATGTGAAAACCGAAGCCTATAAAGTTATATACATCGGTTAATCTAAGAGCTGAGGTAGAATAATGATATGGCACCGGTTAATTCAAGACACGAGACATATACCACTACCCAGTTCAGAAAAAAGGCCCTACTGCCTTGGGTGACTAGGCAACCGATGCCTATACCTCTCCACTTTATTCAGACTTAACCTAATACGCGCTTCTCCTTCCTTTGCTCTCCTATTTTTCCTCTGCGTGCTTCTCCTTCCTCCTACTCTCCGCGTGCCAGTGCTCGGCCCATTGGTGCCCCGCCGCGCCGCTGCTGCCTGTGGTGCTTCCTCCAACGACTCCACTCTTTCGCCGTTGTTGCCTCCGCCGTTGCTGCTTCCGCACTACTGCCTCCGCCGAAAATAGAAAAGGGCCAAGCCGCTCCAGATCCAGATCCCCCGTTGTTGCTTTCGCACTGCTACCTCCGCCGGAAATAGAAAAGGGCCAAGCCGCTCCAGATCCAGATCCGCCGCTCCAGATCCAGATCTTCAGATCGGCGAGATCCACCGATCCAGATCCAGATCCGCTGCTCCAGATCCACCGCTTTAGATCGGCGAGCCCTCCGTCGTCTCCGCCGCGGCGCTTGTCGTCAAACTCCTCACCGCGAGTCGCTGCTACCCTCTCACCCCTTCGAATGTCGCTGCCGCCCTAGACAGTAGCGTTTGCAGCTGCTCTGACGGTTCTCTGGTTTGGATCTGTGTTCTATACTCCTTCTTGGTCATTGGTGGGAGATGTGTCTTCATTTCTGCTTCTGAGTTTCTTCTCATTAGTCTTAGTTGTTTCTTGTCAAACTCTATTCAATCAATGGTTAAACATTATTGTAATATTGTGTCTTGTTTCTTGTTTGATTCCTGTATGGTTTTCTTTTGATTGTTTTAGATTGTTCAATCAATGGTTTAACATTGTTGTAATATTGTATGTTGTTTCTTGTTTGATTCCTGTATGGTTTTCTTATTTCGGTCCGTAACCAAGTCATAAAGTTTGGCCTTTTTACCTCGTCCACATATGCCGCAGTCGTAAAAATGATGCCTATAACTAAATCTAACCGGTGCCTTTTCTCTTTATCCTAATAGTGCAAATAGGACAACTTGCATTATATGTTAGAATGATGTTTTTGAAGTTTGCTTTGGCACTAATATGTTATGTATATAAGTATTAAAACTTTGGTTACTATAAGTAAACTTTTACTTTTTTGAAGTTTGAATATATTCTAATACGTTTCTAACATTATTCATTTTCAATGTTTAAGGTATTTACATCGTATGAGCATTGAGAGGAAGAATGATCACATATATGGATTTATTAACCCTATTGTCATTTAAGGAGTTAGGAATAAAGGTGAAAACGTGCAATATAATAGTTTTGTGTAAATATTAGATCATTTATTCATTGTTTCCTAATGTTATGAAGTGTTATTAGATGTGTAAATAGTAGGAAGTATAGTCGTTATTTTATATATTTGGACTATTCTAGGACTGAATGTGTATAAGTTTTATGCAGGTAGGTAGCATATACAAACCTGCTATTAAAAAAACGTGATATAGCGGTTAATGTTCAAATTGATATAGAAAGTCACTTTCTATACCAGTTGAAGCGTAAGCCAGTATAACAAGTTACGCGTTTTGTACTGGTTGAGACACTAACTAGTATAAAAAATGGAACTTATTATACTGGTTAGAGAATTAACCGTTATAAAATGTCAAACTTTTTATATCAATTAGGTAACGAACTGGTATAAAAAGTTTGGTCATACATAAAGCATCGATCCCATAGTGAACTTTCTACACTAATGTGAGAACCACTATACAAAGTCTAATACTCTCTACATCTCTCCCTTCTAAATTGGTTCTAGGACTGATATAAAAAAACCTTTTCAACTGGTATAAGAAACTTTTTATGCAATAATATATCAAACTATTATTTTATTCTATAAAAAGCCACAACTTTAAATAATCGTCATGTTAAACCTCCAGTATGTATACAATTTTTTTTTATACTAATATAAGTTAAAACAATAGAAAACAAAGATACCAGCAATTTAGAACTGTTAAATTTTTACTATTGATGATTTTATTATATTATCCCTGGGAATAGGTTCTGAACAAAGTCGTGTGCTTTATATACATAAAAACCAAAAAGATTATTTCCTCATTATTATACAATCCCTTACTCAAATTTCAAACCAAATACAATTCACGCTTAAAACAGAGACTAAAAATATAAATCTCATTCGTATAACTAAGCTTCCGTCGATCCTCCGTCTAAAGCTTGTTCCACCGACATATCACCAACTTCTACTCCCATCCACCGGATGATCATCGCCAGACAAAATACATAACGCAAAATAACAACCACACAACAGACAAAGCAAGGGTGAGCTAATGCAACATAAAATGTTATAGTCAATTAAATTAATAACCAAATTTCCAACTTACAAGTTAAATTACTCAATAATACAATAAACATACCATAATCATCATAGACTCACTCATCCGAATAATCGTATGAATATTGAACTCTTAGCTAGTTCTACACTTACAGTGGTACTTTACTCAACTACATCCTTCCTACTCTGTCCCCCAAACTAGATCTTCGGATATGGATGCACTTATTCGCTAGCTCAAGTATTCTATCCTACTCTGTCCCCCAAACTGGATCTTCGGATATGAATACAACAACTGAAGCTACATCCTTCCTACTCTGTGCCCCAAACTGGATCTTCGGATATGGATGCACTTACTTGCTAGCTCAAGTATTCTATCCTACTATGTTCCCCAAACTGGATCTTCGGATATGAATACAACCACTGAAGCTACACCCTTCCTACTCTGTCCCCCAAACTGGATCTTCGGATAAGGATTTCCCACTCTCCACCACATAGCTCTCTCTCTAAGTGAGATCGAGACTATTGAGAGCATAAGAATGAACTCCTAAATCGGAGTTCCTATATTCATACGTACGGTACTTGACACAAAAACAACAAGGAGTTCCTCCTTGGAACTCTATTCCACACTTTCCATTCATAAATACACATGTCAACATATTATCATCTTTAGTCATATCTTAAGAAAATAACTCTTACATACTCAGACATTTCACATCCTCACAGAAACATCACCTATTAACACATAACTCTTTATGGTCTATTAATTCGAACCCTTAACTAGTTCAAACAGATTGAATATCCTCACCAATGGCTCCGGAAGGGTCAAAAACCCCCATATCGACCTAAAGAACGTCCAAAACGGACATCCAGAACTCCCAAAACGTCAAAAACATCAAAAACACTAAATTTGTCACGCATAACTCGCTCCAGCGAGTTGGCTCATTTGCTCAAGCGAATTTACCATTCCAGAATCACCAAAATTCACTTTCCGAGCTATACGGACTATTCCTTTCATCATACAGACTTTCTAGACGTCCAAAAACTCATCTCCTATCAACAACCCATATTTATCCAAATCTTATAAACATCTAAACTAAACATATAAATAAAAGGCAGCGGATAAATAGTACAATCCAAAATTTCCTATCAAAAACCTAGTCTCCTTTTAAATCCATAAACAGATTCAAAATCTTCGATCTATACGTATACCTAAAAAAAAAACTTCCACCGACTCAAAATACTTAATACGAACAATATCTCTTCAAAATCATCAAAACAGAAGCATATCCCAATTCCAAACCGTACATCAATTCAAAAAATACAGCAGAAGTAGAATTTCATTCTAAAATCATAAAGAGAATCAAAATCCTAAACATATACCAAATTTAAGATCATACAGAAACAAAAAGACTCAAGGTTAGCTCCCCTTACGGTTTTCTCCTTAGCTAGCCTTTCGAAAACACTTTGCGAACGTTCCCCCGACTCAAATCACAGCTCTCAAGTTCCTCTGCTCCAAAACCTTCGTACTCTAGCCTCTGGTTCAACTTAGGAATCATTTAAGCCCCTGGGACGTCCTTAAATAGCCAAAAATTTGGCTAAAAACGCGTTTAAATAGTAAAACGCGTTTAAATAGTCAAAAACGCGTCAAAAACGTGTCCACTCACTCGGACAACTTTGTCAGTCTGGTTGAACCCCTTCCCGATGTCGGAATTACACGTATGAGTACTCGAATCGAAGCTATTCGAGTCTACTTTCTAACGGAAGAAGAATCAACTCAAGATCTAATTTTTAACAAAAATTAATAATTAAAATACTAAACCATGTCAAAGTCGACAACATTGTATTTTGTACTATACTTTGTACTTTTGTGACAACTTGTTACATTTTGAGTTTCTTAGTCTTCTAATGACCCAAAACTTACTATTTCCTCTAATTTTCAGGGTCTTACGTAAAGCATCGATCCCATAGTGAACTTTCTACACTAATGTGAGAACCACTATACAAAGTCTAATACTCTCTACATCTCTCCCTTCTACATTGGTTCTAGGACTGAAATAAAAAAACCTTTTCAACTGGTATAAGAAACTTTTAATGCAATAATATATCAAACTATTATTTTATATTATAAAAAGCCACAACTTTAAATAATCGTCATGTTAAACCTCCAGTATGTATACAATTTTTGTTTTACTAATATAAGTTAAAACAATAGAAAACAAAGATACAAGCAATTTAGAACTGTTAAATTTTTACTATTGATGATTTTATTATATTATCCCGGGAATAGGTTCTGTACAAAGTCGTGTGCTTTATACATAAAAACCAAAAAGATTATTTCCTATGCTAGATATGTAAGAATATCTCATTCCTTGTCCTTCACTCTATAAATAGCTACCATTGTGGGTGTAGTAAATGTGTGTGAGCCAAAGGCATATCTTTGTTTAGCAGTGCAGTGAGTTACAGTTAGCCATGCCTAGTACTAGTAGGAATCCTCTTGTGGTTGGGCGTGTTATAGGGGAAGTAATAGACCCCTTTGAAAGTTCCATTCCTTTTAGGGTCTCCTATGGCAATAGACAAGTCAACAATGGTTGTGAGCTTAAACCTTCCCAAGTTGTAAACCAACCCAGAGTGAGTGTTGGTGGAGATGATCTCAGGAACTTCTATACTCTGGTAATTCATTGCATTACTTTCTTCTTATAGGATTTGGTTACACACAACCTAAAAGTGTTTACCAAAACTTCTTCATTAAAAACACCAAACCCTTTTTCATAATAAAGGTTTTCAGAAACAGTTCCAGATATTTATTTCGTCACTTCTAACTTCAAATCTGTTCATTTTTTTCTGTTAAAGGTGTTGGTGGATCCTGATGCTCCCAACCCTAGTAACCCTAATTTCAGGGAGTACCTTCATTGGTGAGTAAATAAGACATACTCATTATTTTCTAGCATGACATTAGTAGCATATCATTGTAATAATATTCTTTTTTTCAATGGATTTTGAGCAGGTTGGTGACTGATATTCCAGCAACTACCGGCGCTAGTTTTGGTGTGTAGTTAACTTGAAAAAATAAATAAATAAAACCACTAATAATAATTAGTCAATTGTAAAAAGAAGAAAAAAAAAATATGAATTCTATTTTATTAACTCATCAAATGTATAGTTTAATGTGAATTTAACCCACTTATACGTATTCGTAAAATATTCATATGCAGAACAGTAATGTGCTTAATTTGATAAATTTATGGATTCCAGAGGTTTAAGTTTTGAATTACGTGGGAATTTCCAAAAGTAATTATAATTCCTTGAAAATTAAATTGATATATGAATTAGGATTGTCTTTCTTAGTCTAACTTATTATCTCTAAACAAAAAATATAAGCTGTCCGTATAAATATTATGAATGCATTAATATTACTATATTAATAGTTTATTGATAATTCATATTAATTCTCTGTGCTAATGGAATTGTCAGTTAGCATGATTTATCATGCTTTTAGACTTTGTGTCTTAGTCTAACATTATAATAAAGTCGACTGACCCAATGCCATAGTAGTAGAATATAACTTTTTTTATACTGAAAGGAGTTTTTTCATTTTAACTCATCTGGTATGTTGAGTTTTAAATTACCATAACTGGAATAAACACTAAATTGCCATAGTAATGTGCTTAATTTGATAAATTTATGGATTCCAGAGGTTTAAGTTTTGAATTACGTGGGAATTTCCAAAAGTAATTTTAATTCCTTGAAAATTAAATTGATATATGAATTAGGATTGTCTTTCTTAGTCTAACTTATTATCTCTAAACAAAAAATATAAGCTGTCCGTATAAATATTATGAATGCATTAATATTACTATATTAATAGTTTATTGATAATTCATATTAATTCTCTGTGCTAATAGAATTGTCAGTTAGCATGATTTATCATGCTTTTAGACTTTGTGTCTTAGTCTAAGATTATAATAAAGTCGACTGACCCAATGCCATAGTAGTAGAATATAACTTTTTTTTATACTGAAAGGAGTTTTTTTCATTTTAACTCATCTGGTATGCTGAGTTTTAAATTACCATAACTGGAATAAACACTAAATTAGCATCAAAATATTTGCTAAAATGTTAACTTAATGTATAATTACCTTTTATCAGCGTACTTAAGAATACATGAATGTCTGGATTGTCTAGATTCTTTTCAGCCCTTTATTTTGTTTCTTTTGAACTTTTTCTGTGTTGAAGCACTTAATACTTTTTTAATATATATATATATATATATATATATATATATATATATATATATATATATATATATATATATATATATATATATAACTAAAGCTTTAGTTTAAAAGATAGAGAAACAGTGCAAGCAAAAACATATATAAAACTAATAGAGCTTAATTTTATATATCGTTGAAAATATAAATTAACTTTCTAAGCATTATAAATATTTATTTTCGTATCTGCATGTAAAATTAGTTACTTATGTGATGTCCTTACAATCTAGTTCATGCTAGTTTTTATCGTAGTTTTAATTTATTTATTTGTTATGTTTTTAATTATAAAAAATAATCCAACAATTCTAGAATTCATATAAGTGACGTTATCAATAATTATTTCATTTCAGCAAGAGTATAAAAATAAACATAGTTTGAGAATATTTTGTGATTTCATTGTTTTATGTTATCACTGTGTTTGTTGATATAAAATTTTAACAAAAATAGTTATAAGGTGAATATATAAAAGCCAATAAACTCAACAATCTGAATCTGCTGTGGAATTGCGATCTTGTAGTTTGTCGCCAAGCCAAGTATGCATTACTATAATTCGATTTTGGGAACTATGTATCACATCATGCAGAACATTGTTTCGTTTAGAATTTAAAGGGCCCGTGTGAAGGAAAGAAAATGGAGTATAAAAGTATTGGAATCGTTTATGTGGACCATGTTTCTTTATATACTTGAAGAACAAATATTGTGTGTGATGCACAACATCATCTCGTGGAAGATATTGAAATAGATTCCACGAGGCATCAAATTCTAAATCATGTATGATGAGACAAATGACACCAGCCACCAAAAGGATAAAGGCAATTTCATGGGAAAGAACTGGTATAAGTGTGTGGTTCAATTATAACATGCTAACTGGGTTTTTTGCATGATTTGCACGTAGGTAACGAGGTTGTAAGTTATGAAAGTCCACGACCAACTATGGGGATTCATCGTTTCGTGTTTGTGTTGTTCCGTCAACAGTATCGACAGAGAGTGTATGCTCCTGAATGGCGCCAGAATTTCAACACCAGAGAATTTGCTGAACTTTACAACCTTGGATTGCCAGCTGCTGCAGTCTTCTTCAACTGTCAGAGGGAAGCTGGTTCTGGTGGTAGGACATTTTGAAAGCTTCCATGTACCAAAAGTGCATGTTTGGTCAATATGAAACACCTAAATAAAGAAACCTACGCAATATATATGTAACAATAATAGTATCACACATTAGGCCATACGATTATGTAACGAAAGCACTATATATGTACCACTTTATGTTTTAATATATTTATATACAAATAAAATTGGACTACTTCATCAAATATAATGAATAATGCACCAAGAATAACAACAATAAGGCAGATGGAATAAGAGTCATAGAGGTCTCTGAACTAGAACCAGTGCTTCTTAATTTCTTTCTATTTATACACAGTTTTTTTAGAGGAACAAGAACATTCTTCAATCTGAAAGCATTCTAGTTAACGCATATTTAACGGTAAAGTATTGTTGATGTAAAGTGTTATTATATATTGAATAGGAGATTATAATTTAAAAAAGGAGAATGATATTTTAAGATAAAATTTTTACACATACATGTCTGATGTAGCATTTTCAAATTTAATTTTATTAATTTTTTAAGGTGTTGTCCTAAATAGTTTTTGTCCAGGGTGGAATAAAAAATTCACCTAAATTTGAATGGCGCGACTTCAAAGAGACTGAAAAACCTAGCATTTCCCGTTGTGGTTTTGTTGGCGTGTGCCTTCCTCGAATTTGTTTGTTCCGTTTAAACTTATCATTACGCGTTATGGCTCAATTGTTTTCTTGTGTCTTCGTTGCATTCCATCGGTGTTGGGTCATTGTTTGGGTGTGTCTTCGTTTTATTTCTTTCATTATTTAGCGTATCTTTCATTCGTCTGCGTTTGGTCTCTGTTTAAGTGAAGTCAATTTCAGCAGTTTCAAGTAAGATACGTAAAACTCCATTTCATAGGTGATAAATAGTTTTTAATGTTTTTTGTTATGGTTAGGTTAAATTAAAGAAGTTTGATTTTCGTTACAGAGGTGATTTAGGATTGGGATTGCGATATATATGGCGATTTTAGCGCTATGCTTACGTTTGGTGTGTGACAATGACTTTCATGTATTGTACTTGAATGATGGTATGTACAAGTTATTTTTTTTAATCATGTTTTTGTTTGACTGTTTTGTTGATTTTGTGGTTTATTGTTTTTGAATGAATAGGATCTCTACAAGTCATGTGTGGTAACACTACACATACACAAAATAAATAAATAAATAAATGGTGATGTTTAATTTGAATGGTCGATATATTTGGCATAAATAATTTTTATATTATTGAACAAGTAATGGTATATATTTTTTATATTGTATTATAGTTTCTTCGATAAAAAAATACATGGTTGAAATGAATGGTGTTTCAGGATGGGGTTGAGTCACTCCTAATACCTACACAATTTTTGCTGTAGGACTAATTGGTCATCAATTCAAGCTATCGTCTTCGTCCTGCCGTCCGGAGGTGTATTTGCCAAAGGTTCTCTGATACCAAAGTTAGTAAACAATCCGTTCGGTAGTTCAATGTAACACTAATAAATGCACACTAAAATATGATCCCTTACCTCTTACCTTTTACCTGTATTTATAGTTTCTGGCGTGGGCCTAGAATTAACGATACCTTAATTCCGGCCCAATCATGATCCATTATCCTTAACCATGATTTATATTAATCTTTTTTATAACAGCTTATCATTTGTCATCGGCTGGTCGTCCCTGACGGTCGTTAAGGGATCCCCTTGTGATGGTCGTCCGACTCAAGGTTTTAGGATAGAGGGATGACCGTCTGGTCATCCAGTACAAATGGTATTTTCAGGGATAAACATCGTTCAAGGATTGGAGACACACCTTTCAAATAGTATGTACATAAAGAGGACTTTAGAGATCTGCCCTCTTCTATTAAGGGAGATGCCAGTCGTTGCGTATTTGTGAAGCAATCCTTTCGTGTGATGTAGTGATCGGCTCCTTAATAGTTATATATATATATATATATATATATATATATATATATATGTATGTATGTATGCATATATATATATATATATATGTATTTATATATATATATATATGTATTTGTTTGGGGTTTCCTTCAGGTGGAGTTGTGGTAGAATTTGATGAGAATTTATGTGGTGTTGCGGGTTCACTTTTTAGTATGAAAGCAATAATCATTAAAGATATTATTAAGAGGATGAAATAGGTAGTGATGAAGATGATGTAGACAATATATGTTGTTTGTATATATTGGTTTGTTTTGCAGTATTTTATTTTCATAGAAAATAAAGAATAAGTAATATGCCTTGTAGAGTATTAAACAATATTGATAGTTTGACAAACTATAATTGGGCGAATGATGGTCATAGTTTTTTAGTGAACAACTTAAATCTTGCCTATTTGCTATTTAGTTAATGGGAACTATTGGATTCCCTTAGCATAAGTGGGTCAAGTGTAGTGTTGTAGGTAATATGTATGTTCAATTTGCAGTATATGTTATGTTGAATTTGTAATTCATTGTATTTATAATAATGTGATAGAGAATGTTGTTTATTGTAGCTTTGGGCTGTTGAACGTCTTCGTTTAGCAGTCCTTGATAGAGAAGTTGTATTTCCAAGAATTTTACAATGTCCTTGTGTGAAGTTAAGGTCAATAACCATTAAGGCGCTATTCGAGAAGATCCAAGTAATTAAATTATGATAATCCTTTTATGTTTTGTATGATTTTAGATTTGATGGGATTGATGTTTAAGAGAAGACGATCAAACCAATGACATTGTTCCCGGTGTTTTGCATATTGATGAAGAACGAGAACTAGTACAATTTTTGCTTTTAAACTCGCACAATGTACCTCACTTTACACCAAACCGTTGTCTATCACAAGGCGGTGGCAGTTTTGTAATAAACCGGACCTTATAGGCCTCGGTTGCATGCAGAACCGGCGCTTAAAAGATGTCAACTTTATGAAAAAGTGATACGAGCTCAGGCTTTTTGGCTGACAACTTTATGAAAATGTGATACTATCTTGGTTTCCCACAAAACCCAGGCATAAAGCCTGAGCTGCCACCTCGGTGAACTTAGACCCGGTGCCAAAACATTCATCGGCTTCGATTCCTTTCTGACCAAAGCATATAGGCTTCCGATTTTTCATTTTGAGCATCGTTTCGTTCATAACCGGTGCTGTAGAGCTTCAAAATTCTCAGAGTTTGTTCATTTCTTCGCGCTGCTGCTTCGTTATTGCTTCATTGCTTCTTCTTCGTGAATCCACTGTTCCACTTCTCCCTCTCACGGTTGAACGTCCTCTCTTCTCACCTTCACTGCCTCTAGCGTCGTCATCGGCTGGTCGTCCCTGACGGTCGTTAAGGGATCCCCTTGTGATGGTCGTCCGACTCAAGGTTTTAGGATAGAGGGATGACCGTCTGGTCATCTAGTACAAATGGTATTTTCAGGGATAAACATCGTTCAAGGATTGGAGACGCACCTTTCAAATAGTGTGTACATAAAGAGGACTTTAGAGATCTGCCCTCTTCTATTAAAGAAAGACATTGAGTTTGACTTTGATGACAGATGCAAACATGCTTTTGATCGCCTGAAGCAAGCTTTGACCACCACTCCAATCATTCAGGCACCAGATTGGACAGCCCCTTTTGAGCTTATGTGTGACGCATCAAATTATGCATTGGGGGCTATCTTGACACAAAAGATTGACAAGTTGCCGCGAGTGATCTATTATGCTTCTAGGACTTTAGATGTTGCCCAGGCAAACTACACCACCACTGAGAAAGAGTTGTTAGCCATTGTGTTTGCTCTTGATAAATTTAGATCATATTTGCTTGGTTCACTTGTTATTGTATTCACTGACCATGCAGCTCTGAAGTTTCTTTTGAAAAAGGTTGAGTCAAAGCCAAGATTGATAAGGTGGATGCTCCTACTCTAAGAATTTGACCTGCAAATCCAAGACCAGAGTGGAGCACATAATTTTGTTGCAGACCACCTCAGCAGGATTGACAAGGCTAAAGATGAAGCCGATGTTTTGCCTATTCAGGATAACTTTCCTGATGAGAGTTTGTTGACGGTGTCACTTTCCCACCCTACTCCTTGGTTTGCAAATATTGTCAATTATTTGGTTGCTTATGTTTTTCCTCCCTAGCATCTCGTGCTCAAATTGCTAAAATTAAGAGCGATACTAAGTATTACATTTGGGATGACCCATATCTGTGGAAGTTGTGCAGTAATCAAGTTACAAGGAGATGCATTCCGGACCATGAGATTGACTCGGTCCTACAGTTCTGCCATGCCTCCTCACTTGGTGGTCATTTGGGAATTCAAAGAACTGCTCGCAGGGTGCTAGATTGTGGTTTTTATTGGCCCTCCATCTTTAAAGATGCGGAGAGAATTTGTAGCACCTGTAAGCCATGTCAAAGAGCAGGAGGATCACTTTCATGGAGACAACAAATGCCTCAACAACCTATGCTATTCTGTGAGGTATTTGATGTCTGGGGTATAGATTTTATGGGTCTTTTCCTGTTTCTTTTGGTTTCTCTTATATTCTCCTTGTTGTGTATTATGTTTCAAAATGGGTGGAAGCTAGAGCCACCAGAACTAACGATGCTCGGGTTGTTGTAGATTTTGTTAAATCTCACCTCTTTTGTAGGTTTGGTGATGGAAGCAGCTTCACTCTTCAAGAATGAGCAGCTTCTCGGACCAGAGGTGGCAGCGGAATTGGAAAACGCAGATGCAGTTAGAGGCGCACGGAAGGTGTTTGATGAATTGTCTGGTGCGGTTTTGGAGCGTGTAGGCAGAGGTTCTAGCTCGGACGACCTTCCAAGGGGAAAGGAAGCTAGAGATAAGTGTGCTAAGAAGGCATAAGTCAATGAACTTGAAAGTAAGAACTGGCTGGATAATTCAGCAGAGTTTCTTTATACAATTCAAGTTACATTTACAAGTGATTTGGCTTCTCTTTTATAGATGAAGAGAAACGTGCCTAACAAGCTACTAGACATATTAGCAATGTACATGAAGCTCTATAAGAAGTGTGCAGGAGAAGCTATACAGCTGGCCACATGTTCCATACGGTAAACATTGAAAACATGCTTTAAAAGAAAGTGGAAACACTGGTTTGCTTGGTTGGCCGTATGTTGTATATCAACTTTGCTTTTCCAATCCAAAAGGCACTTCCTTTCTTCCTTTCTTTACCTCCTTTGCTTCCCTTAGCTCACCAAGCTTCTTTGGTTGATTGGCTATGGTTTTCCACTCTTATTAGTGACCTACAAAACAAGGTAAATGTATTTAGTTAAAGAGAACATTCTAAGACTTAGAAAGAAAAGATTAAGTCCTTTATTCAACTTCCCTTTCTTGGTCTTAGAGTAAAGTTGATACTTTTTTGGATGAGAAGTCCCTAAAGGGGTTGCCATCATTTGGAGTATGATGAATCAATATTTTAATTACTTCACTTAGTTTATTGTACTAGAATTAATCGGGAAATTGTGCTAAAATGTCCGGTATTATTCTGTTTTCGTTAATTGTGCGTAATTTGATTGGAAATTCTTATTTTAATTAATTTGAATTATCTGAGCTTATTATTTTCATCAATGATTACAGGAAAATTTTGAAATACATTTTACGACATTTGGAAAGATGCCACATAATTAAAGACTCTCCATTAAAGAAGTGTCTACAATAAGGAGGACATTATGGTCATTTTACTCTTTGAAA
This sequence comes from Vigna umbellata, assembly GCF_029865625.1. Classification (NCBI taxonomy): domain Eukaryota; kingdom Viridiplantae; phylum Streptophyta; class Magnoliopsida; order Fabales; family Fabaceae; genus Vigna; species Vigna umbellata. The sequence goes on along the minus strand of NC_142169.1, from coordinate 17,724,242 downwards.
AGGGTGCTTGGAAAAAGGGTGACATCCAGCAAATGAAAACAATTGAGAAAAGTGGTGCTGTTAAACACGCAGCATGCGTTAAGTGATGTGGTGTTACGGCTGGAATGGAGACAAAGCGTGGGTTTGCACATGGAAATAAGATTCTCGATCTTTATTCCAGCGAAGGGAGAGCACCAAGAGGTGTTTCAGTTTTCTATATTCACACTTGCACCGAGAATGCAGCCCACAAGAAAAGAAGAACATGCTGGATGCAAGGAGGCTTCATTTATTGATAGCAACACAGCAGCAACACGTCTCATTCCAGCAGGAGCATCCATCGTTGAGGAGAAGACATCAAGCAGATCCAGCGCTGGAAACAGAAGCAAGAGGTGTCACGGCTGGAGAGAAAGAGTCACGGCCAATGGAGCAGAGAGTTACGTTCCAGCACGGTGCAGAAGCAGCAGCAAGTTGGCAGCAGTGTGGTGTCACGGAGGAGTGAAGCAAACTGCACTGTCCAGCAGGGAAAGCAAACGTTCACGGTCCAGCTCAGGAGGCACTCTCGGGTTTCCAAATCCAGCAGCTTTGTAACTCACGGTCAAGCAAAAGGGAGAGAGTTCGACAGCAGCACATCACGCGCAGCAACGTTTGATGCAGCAGCCACGTCCAAGGAAGCACACCACGTTACAGCAGTTATGGAGTTTTTACGGCCTGGTTTGGCAGCGTTCCAGCAGCTTCACGTGCAGCAACAATAGCACAATCTTCACGCATCCTCAACTATGGCATCTTCTCGGTCCAGCAGCAGAATAAATATCACCGTCCAGCATCCAGCAAAGAACCACGGTCCAGCAAGGCAAAGGGAAGCACACTGCCATGGCTGGAATAAATGCACACGTTGGACGTCCTTGGGAGAGCTCACGGGATTGATTTTTGTTAGTATTTTGAGGTTGTGAAAGGAGTAGTTGATGTGGTAGAGAAAATGTAAAGATAGTAGAATGTAGAAGTAGTAGTTGAAAGAAGTGTTGTAGTTGTCTTTATTATTGTAGTAGATCTTGTCTTCTTACAAATGGTAGATGTTGGCTTCATACAAAATGATAGATGTTGGCTACTTACAAATGGTAGATGTTGGCTACTTCTTACAAATGGTAGATGTTGGCTACATACTTCAAATGGTAGAGTTCATGGGTATTTATAGACCCATAGATTATTCTAGAACATACTAGCCACAACTTATGTGGAATGTTCTAGATTTTTACTTATGTAGAATATTCTTGATTTTTCTTCCTATCTTAGGTTTTTCTAGAATATTCTAGAACTTGTATTACATTTCAATTCTTTTATCTAAGGAGCTTCTACATTTTTCTAGAATTTGCATTACTCTTTAATACTCCTCCTTAATGAAAATTCGGTAACTCCAAACATTGTGCATAGTAGTTCAAATCTTGGTCTTGGTAACATATCTTCAATTTGATCTTCTTCCTCCATTGCCTTGACCATAGTTCATGCTTTGATGCTTCTTCATAACAGTTAGGTTCAATCATGGCCATATTGCAAGTTTCATATATGTCTACCAAAGATCTTACTCTTCTTGGACTAGATTCAGGTGAAGAATCTTGTTGTGGAGGTGGAGAAAGCGTACCTAAATTTTCTTCCTCTTCTTGAGTTTCTTCTTGAGATTGTTGCACTGGAAGTAGAATGTTGCTTTTAACAACTTTTTCTTCTTCCCAATTCCAAGAAGCATTTTCATCAACTTCAACATTTCGACTGATGATGAGCTTTTTTGTTTGTAGGTTGTAAACTCGATAGCCTTTTGACTGTGTGCTATATCCCAAAAATATTCCTCGTATAGTTTTGTCTTCAAGCTTGTGCCTCCTTTGATCAGGAACATGTATGTAGCAAATAGACCCAAATACTCGTAGGTGTTTAGCCGATGGCTTTCTCCCACTCCAAGCTTCAATAGGAGTCTTGTCTTGGACTGCTTTAGTTGGACATCTGTTTAGAATATAAACTGCAGTGTAAACTGCTTCAGCCCAAAAAGTATTAGGCATACTTTTCTCTTTTAGCATTGATCTTGCCATCTCCATAACTGTGCGATTCTTTCTCTCTGACACGCCATTTTGTTGTGGAGTATATGCGACTGTAAGTTGTCGATCTATGCCTTCATCTTCATAGAATTTGTCAAACTCGTGAGATGTGTACTCCTTGCCACGATCACTTCTAAGTACTTTTAGTTGTTTTCCACTTTGCTTCTCAACAAGGGCCTTGAATTTCTTGAATACTCCAAAAACTTCTGACTTTGCCTTTAAGAAATAGACCCATGTCATTCTAGAGAAGTCATCAATGAAGAGGATGAAATACCTGTTGTTATGATGTGAAGGTGTTCTCATCGGTCCGCAAACATCGGTATGAATCAACTCCAATAAGTCTTTTGCTCTCCATGCTTTGTCTGTCGAGAATGGTAATCGATGTTGTTTTCCGAGGAGACATCCTTCACATGATTCATTATTCTCCTTCAAGCATGGAAGATCTCTCATCATGTTTTTCGTATATAGAAGCTTTAAGGCATGTGTGTTGAAGTGGCCAAATCTCCTATGCCAAAGCCATGAGTCATCAACTTCTACCTTCATGGCAATATTAGTTCCAGGTTTGAAGCTTATAGGAAAGCTTCTATTTCTCTTCTCCATTTTTACTTGGCCAATTTCTATCATTTTATTGTCATAAATTTTGCATGTATCTTTCTCAAAATGAAGAGAATATCCATTCTCCATCATTTGGCCAATACTTAAAAGATTTTCTTTAAGATTTGGAACTAGTAAAACATCCTTGATGAATTTCGTACCTTTCTTTGTCTCCACCATGACAGTTCCTTTGCCTCGAGACTCCACTGTGGTGCCATTTCCTAGCCGAACTTTGACATTGACAGATTTATCAATGTCTTTGAAGATGCTTTGATATTTCGCCATGTGATTGCTGCATCCACTATCCAAGTACCAACTTCCTTCTCTACCAGAAGATTCTTGATTGGCGTAGAATAAGAGTTTCTCTTGATTATCTTCTTCCGCAAAGTTTGCTTGATACTTATTTTTATTACGACAATACTTTTCTACGTGACCAAATTTCTTGCAATAGTGGCATTGAGGTTTTCCATGATGCCAACAATCTTTTTCCAAGTGACTTGTCTTTTTACATATGCCACATGGAGGATATTTTTCTTGACGAGTCTTCGAGAAGCTTCTAGGATTTTCTTTATTTCTAGAAATTTCTTCTCTACTTTTATTTCCTTCATATTCTTTATTCTGAGACCGTAATTTTAGTTTTGATTGAAAGGCATTTTCAACCGAGTCTTCTTCATGCCTTTTCAATCTTTGTTCATAAGCTTCAAGAGAGCCCATTAGTTGTGTGACTGACAATGTAGCCAAATCTTTTGTTTGTTCAATCGCGGTTGCGATTGCATCATACTTTTGGGGAATAGAAATTAAAATTTTCTCAACGATCTTTTTGTCAAGAATATTTTCCCCATAGGCTCTCATCTGACTAACTATTTCTTTTATTCTAGAATAGTAGTCTTTAATGGTCTCAGATTCTTTCATTCTTAATAATTCAAACTCTCGTCTTAGAGAATGAAGTTTAATATTGCGTACCTCGTCACTTCCTTGAAACTCCTCTTGTATTGTGTTCCAAGCTTGTTTTGCACTTGTGGCACCAATTATCCTTGGAAAAATTGTGTCATCAACTGCTTGTTGAAGAACAAATAAAGCCCTTGAATCCTTCTGCTTGTTTTCTTTCAACTCCTTCTTTTGAGCTGTAGTAAGAGTAGAGGTGTCTTCTGGAATAGTGAATCCCTCTTCTATGATATCCCATAAATCTTGAGAGCGGAAGAATGTCTTCATTTTGACACTCCAAAAATCATAATTTTCTCCTTTGAAAATAGGTACTGGAATTGATGATGTTTGATTAGTAGTAGCCATGTGTTGAGAATATATTTGGAACTAGTAGAATGAGTTATAGTTTTGTTTGAGGTAGTTGAAAATTTTATCTATGCCCAGTAGATGACCAAACGTAGCTCTGGTACCACTGTTAGTATTTTAAGGTTGTGAAGGGAGCAGTTGATGTGGTAGAGAAAATGTAGAGATAGTAGAATGTAGAAGTAGTAGTTGAAAGAAATGTTGTAGTTGTCTTTAGTTGTAGTAGATCTTGTCTTCTTACAAATGGTAGATGTTGGCTTCATACAAAATGATAGATGTTGGCTACTTACAAATGGTAGATGTTGGCTACTTCTTACAAATGGTAGATGTTGGCTACATACTTCAAATGGTAGAGTTCATGGGTATTTATAGACCCATAGATTATTCTAGAACATACTAGCCACAACTTATGTGGAATGTTCTAGATTTTTACTTATGTAGAATATTCTTGATTTTTCTTCCTATCTTAGGTTTTTCTAGAATATTCTAGAACTTGTATTACATTTCAATTCTTTTATCTAAGGAGCTTCTACATTTTTCTAGAATTTGCATTACTCTTTAATAATTTTGCTGGAAGAAGAGAACTCGTTGATTTGCAAGGGAGAAGAACAGTAGGAGCGTTGAGATGTGGTGATTCAGAGTTGAAGAAGAACATCCAGCAGCAAAGAGAAGGATGTCACGGCTGGAAGAAGAGGTGCACGGTGATTGATGATGGAGAAATGAAAGTCCACCACTCACACAGCAAGCAGTAGCAGCCCATGCAAAGAAGAAGCTCACGGTTGCAGCAACGTTCCAGCAGCAACCACCTTGGAGAGCACACGGTCCAGGTAGAGGAAGCACGGAGAAAAGAAAGAAATTATTTGTTTATTTGGTAATGGAGAGCAAATATTTTTTCTTCTTTCGGAAATGGTGCACTTGGGAAGTGGAGGATCACTCATTATTTACTTTTGGCATGTCCAAGGAGTACCAAAAGACAAGGTTCTTGATTGAAGGATTGCTACTACATCCAACACTTTGGTTTGGAGACATGCACGGTTATTCATAGTTGGTGGGCAGAGGCACTTACGGTCTGCACGTCCAAGAGCAGCAGCATGCACAAGAGGTTGGGTATGGAACGGATGGTCTTTAAGAAGAGAAGAGGTCCCACCAGAGGACAAGTTCCAGAGAGGGGGTTCCGGAGGTGAAAGGGTTACGGCCTGGGAGAGTCATTCTCTCTTCCAGGAGTTTCGGTTCCAGTAGTTTAGGTTCCATCAAGGTTCCAGTAGTTTAGGCTCCAGCAGTGTAGTGTAGTGTAGAGTAGATGGTAGAGAGTTTGGAAGAAGAGCAGGGCCGTGAGAATCCAGCAGATGGCTGGAACGGGACAGAGCTGGAACAGTAGGAGCTTGTGACTGAGAATGGAAGGCTACGGTTGAGGCAAAATGGTGTGCACGTTTCAGTTTTATTTTCTTGTCTGATGTACTAAATTATTTCACAATCTGAATTCAATGCAAAGTTGGTTTCATTTTCTGTTGTTAATTTTCTAGATTATTTTACTGTTTTTGTTTTGTTTTTTTTATTTCTGTCGTTGTTTGTCTGCCGTTAAATTTCTACTGTTGTTTGCACTGTGTTGCTGATTATTGCACTTTAAATCATTTGCTGTAATTTTGTTCTCTATATGTTGCTGCTGTAATGTTGATTCTATTTTCATATTTGAAATTTACTATTTTCTGTTTTTACTATTTACTGTATTTTCGTTTTCTGTATTTTTTGTATTTCTGTATTTTCGATTTTACTATTCCAGATCTGTTTTTAATGTTTCATGTTGCTGTATTTTCGTTTTAATTGTACCAATTTCGCTTTAACTGTTTTAATTTCGTTTTCACTGTTTTAATTTTGTTTTACTGTACTGCATTTTACTTCACCGTATTTAATTTGGCGTTATTTAAATTCTAGTTCATTTTAATTGTCCGAACAAAAACAATTTTCAAAATCCCCCCACTATGTGTTTGATCTGGGACTGAACCCAAATTTGGTCCTTGAGAGACGACCTAGGAGTCACTTCCTATAGTACTATACTGCATTAATTTTGCAATCAACTTTTGTGTGAGGTGCGACCCCTTTCAAAAAAATGGCGTCGTTGCCGGGGACCAAAGGTTCAATCTTAGGTTTTTGTTGTGTTTATATATGTTGTGTTAGTATATGTTTTATCTGTTATGTTTTTGTATGCGGCAACGTCACCCTTTCATCAAAATGGCGCCATTGTCGGGGATAAATGGTTGGTTCAGTTTTAGGTCTTTTGTGTTAATTCTTGTTTTGTTAATATTTGTTAGTTTTGTTTTGTCTGGTGTTGTGATGTGATGTTCTGTTTTTGTATGCGTGATGTATGTGTTTTGTCTGTCATTTAAAAAAAATTGTCTTGTGTTTTATTTGTTTCGTAATTTTTTAGTATTTTTCCATGTCTACCAATTTTGATTATGTGAATACTACTTATTCTATCGATGCCTCTAGCTATGACTCTTATTCTGCATATTACTCTGATTGTAATTCTGCTGACTTTTATGCTGAGAACAATATGGCTCATCCTCCAACTTCTGAAAGCTCTCTCTGGGAGCCAGTTCCACCTAATGAGGATGGTGATCATTTAGTTCTCACCACTAGACTGATGAATTTGTATCCCAAGTTTTATGGTCTTGCAGATGAATGCCCACATGAACATTTGGATAAGTTTTATCGAATTTGCTCTTTAATGAAACTTCCAAATATCCCAGATAATCTAGTTTTCTTAACATTCCCGCACTCATTAGAGAGAGCAGCAAAAGATTGGAAAGACTCTCTTCCTCCAGGATCCGTTACCAGATGGGAAGATCTTGAGCATAAATTTCTGAGCAAATTCTCCCATGTGCAAGATGGATACAGCGACGGTCCTGGATGGAATGACCCTACCTTGGGATGGTACAATGCTCCACAGCATCAATATCAAGAACTACCATTCCAGAGTACTTTTATGCCTCCACCAGTCCAGCAATACGAGAGTCAGCAGTATAGTGCTCCTACCGAAATAGCTCCTCAGCCTTCTATATCTGAGCCTACATTGGAGGAGCTACTGAAGCAGATGACAGGGCAGAACATGTAGTTCATGCAAGAGACCCCATCGTCAATTCAAAACTTAACTGATCAGATGGGGGAGATGGCCACACAACTTAATCAGGAACAGTCTCAACTGTCAGAGGAATCACCATTTCAGACTGTTCGAATTCTAGATGATGATGATAGTGGCATCCATTTAGAAGATGGGGAGAAGATCCATGAGTTTACTGATGCGCCACTTACTTTCCCACCTTCAGATATCCACACTCTTGCATCTGAGGAGAGTGATGAAAATCTTGAGGACCAGGCAAGAATAAGCAACATTTTCGAGACAGGTAGACCACCTTCATCTTCCGACACTCTGGCAACCTTCAAGGAAGTGGAGGTAAGCATACTACCTCAGTATGATTATGTTGTTTATGATTATGCTTTTAATGATTATGTTGTCGATAGGTATGTTGATGATTATATTGTTGATGAGTCTGTTTTCAATTCTCACTCTCTGCATGATGAGAACCAATTTTTGATAGCACATCCGAATGATTATTCTCCATGCACTGAACATGAATCAGAACAATCAATCACTTCGAAGATCTTCTCGTTGTTACAAATCCAATCATCAGCTGCATCTGGTGAAGCGTTCCCATTAAACTTGGTGGGGTTATGACGTAAAAAGTCATTCATGCCAACGTGATTTCTTGGGGCCTGATTAGCTTGCTGCCTCTGTAACACCTGAACCATCTGCTCAAGAGCTTGAGCAATGTCTTCAGTAGCATTGGTAGGGGTTCTTTGATTGCGCAACATTTTCTCTCTATACAGAAGCAATTCTCACAAAATTAAGCACATAGTTAAAAAAAACAAAATCTTTCATGCCAGTAGTTACCTTATGTCCACAACTAGTTGTAAAGTTACACAACAGAAACTAACGAGCTCAGTCCCCAAAACCCCCAAAACGTTTTTGAAAATCTTTGCTCTGATACTAACAAGTGTAACACCCCTTCTCGGAATGTCACAGAAAAATTTTCAAAATAATTGTTTACATATAAAGGCACAAAATTTAATATTATTACCAAAAACAATACATCAAAGTATTAGAGATTAATTATTGGATTACAAACCGAATATTAAAAGTTGTTTTAAAATTTCAAACCATAACAAATTAAAAGTTTGCTTAAAATACAATACTTCACAACAATTTATTTTCACACTTTAAAATTTCCATGTAAATTTCCCCAACACGCTCCTCGTTCTAAACTTCTTCAGCTTCACCTGGAACATCATCTACTCCCGTATAACGATACGCGTTATACGATCATCGTAGTCACACAAATAGGGTGAGCTAACCATAACCATAAAAATAATAATTTACAGATAAGCGTACACACTATAAACATCTAATAATATTAATAGCGTATTAATAAGATCGTAACACCTCTGCCGAAAGAACTTAATATCATAATTGTAATTGACTAGGCAATTTATTCATAAGTGAAATTAAGTTTGTTTATCTTCTTGTACTATATCATGTAAAGCTTAGATAACCAGAGCAAGGAAATTTCTTCGGACACGACTCGAAATTATCAGACTTATTGATTTTGTCCTTCACACGCAGCTAATGAACGCTGGTCCTTCACACGCAGCTATTGAACCTATCTCGGTTCCTGTCCATCACACGCAGCTATTGGACACTGGTCCTTCACACGCAGCTATTGGACCTCGGATAAGAGTCGTCCTCCACACACCGCTTTAGACATATATTCCCGGTTCTTCAAGGACTTACGAGTAAAATCATTGGTGAGTAACATCCATTCACCAAGCACAATACTCAGCACGAGTTAGAATTTCACGGGCTAGATATCTGTATTTCCCTCGAAAGGGTAAAATGACAGAACTCGTATCCACCTATCGCCTTATATAGGAAAAAAGGAAATTATCCTTTTTAACTACCGAGATAAAGCATAAAAATATTTTTGATTATACACGATAAGAATATAAAATTCTAAAAGGCTGTCTAATTAAATCTCACGAAAATAAAGTATATGCCAACTTGCATTAAATACAGAAGTCCCATTACAGTATATATATATATTCAAAACAGATTACACACCCAATTCATCCCGGAATAAGAGCAGAAGAACTTAGAAACGAACACTATTGGCTGGGCACTATTTGACGAACACTATTTGGCCGAACATTATTCACCGTTATTTGTACAAACACTATTTACCGAACGCCATCTGCTGAACGCTATATTGTCGAACACTATGCTATTTGGACGGACCCTATGAGATCCAACATAATCATCTGAATGCTAAAACCGAGCACAATATTAGATTAAACACTATTCAGCCGAACGCTAAAACCGAGCACCAACAATATTCAACCGAACGCTAAAGCCGAAAACCTCACTCGATTAAACACTAATTGGCCGAACGCTAAAACCGAACACCTCACTCAAATTGAATACTGCTAGGACGAACGCTCAAAGATCAATCATCATCAAAGACCGAACGCTGCCTATGGCGAATACTATCTGAAGACAAACATCATCGAAACCGAACGTTGGCTATGAACGATCACTAATTGAGAATAAACATCAGCAAAACCGAACGTTATCTATCATTAATACCGAACGCTTACGATCGAAGCCTGAGAATACCTGGTCAAGATCGAACGCTAACTATCACTGATACACCCAGATCGAACGCTTACCAACTAAACCTCAGAATACGCGATCCAGGTCGAACGCTAATGATTACTAACAGATATCAAGACCAAGCGCTCAAGATCCAAACTTGAGACTATCAAATGAATACCGAACGCTCAACATTGCTACCCGAGAATACTAAGTTAAGAACGAACGCTCATACTCACTAATACACCAAGACCAATCGTTTAAGATTTCAAACTTAGAATATCCAATTACGGCCGAACGCTCACAATCGAGAATACCTTATCAAAACCGAACGCTCAAATACTAATACAGAAACAAGACCGAATGCTAAAGATCACTGCAAATATCAATTGAAGGACGGACACCTACAACCACTATTACATCCAAACCGAACGCTCGAGATTGAAACCTAAAATACCAAAATTGAGAATTAACGCTCACAATCACAATTAAACCAAGGCCGAACGTTCAAGATGGAAACCTAAGAATACTAAGTTAAGGCCGAACGATCACAAGCACTTATACACTTAAACAATCGCCGAACACTCACTAGACAAGCCCAGAACGAACGCTAACGCTCGTTACTGGAGTATACAAAACCGAACGGTTAGTTTGGCCGACCACTATTGGTCGAGCACTGTTTGGCCGAACGCGCGTTCTACAGAATTCTGCAGAATCGCACCAGATTTTCCAGAAACCCAGAAACCCCATTTTTCATCCCCAAATTCCCAAATTTGCATCAAAGAGCAGAATATAACAGATCTCAAACACAGTTTAATATTTCTACAATCTATAGAAACAGGTCTAGCTCCCCTTACCTCTTTCTCCAGCAAAGATTGGTTGATTCCTTAAGATTTCAGCCCTTACTTTGTTGATCTAAGCCTCCTTCTTCCTTAGTTTCTCAACTTCCCCGGCAACACTCCAATTTCAGACCTCTCTCTCGTTCACTCTTTCAGTTCTTGCTATTTTAAATCCTACGATTTATTAGAAAACAGACGGTCCCTCCATTTCCAGATAGGAATCATGTTGGTCACTAGAAAAGGATAATATTGGTTCTTAAAGTCAAAATTTCGTTCAATGTTTCCCACATAGTCGTTTCATGATGATAGTTTTGTCCTATTGTGTGCACTTAAGAAGATATTGTGTTTTGTTTACACAAAAGGTGACCCCAAGGTAAAGAAAATAGCCATAACCGTGAAGAGTGGAGAAAGCAACAACAATAAAAAAGTTATCAGATGAAGTGGGAAAAGGTTGATCATGGTTGAAGGAGAAAAGATTCATGCTACTCAATATGGCCCTTAGTATGCACAAAGATAAATTCTTCACGTGGCCAATGTATATACATTCAAGCTTTCAGAACAAAAAAAAATGAAGAATTAATTATAATGATAAAAGACAAACAAACAAAATAAAGGAAATTATGAAACTTTGGAAAGAAGAAAAATGTTAACGGTTTTGCAGAGAAGTCATGATGGAATTGTAAGAGTTCTAAAGCCATTTAATTCAATAACCATGATAATTTAGCAAAGTAAATAATATAATAGAATTACATCTTAAACACTTAAATACACAATTACCATCACAAAAAAAATAAGAAATTCTTACTAACTAAATATTAGTTGCAAAATAAATTATCTTATAGTATTAATTTATTTTTGGGTCTTACATACAACGCCTGCCCTAAGGCAGTACCTTTAACTAAATACGCGAATATGATGTGGTTTTCAAAATGTTTAAATATCCCCTAAAATAAAACTCTAAAGAAACAAAATATATTTTTTAGTTTTTTTGTGCCCGACCAGGATTGACCTTGCTCCTACGTATTCTCATAAAAATGAGAAATCAGAGTTACATAGTTCTTTTAAAAACTGCTTGAAAATTTTGTTTGAGAAATTGTTTGAGAAATTGATTATGGATAAATTTGAATTTTTGGGGAACTGAACCTGACAAGGGCTAGCCATGCTCCTACGTATCTCCACTTTTGATGGAGAATCAAGGATCACGTAGTTCTGGCTGAAAGATTGTTTGTTTGCTTGAAAGTGTTGATGTCTCTAGTTTTTGAAGATTTTATATTTTTTTGGTAATTTTATAAAAGACAGAGAGAAGGTTTCTAGCCCAAGAACAATGTGAGCGATCACACATGTGCTTAATATTATTTTTTATTTTTGTTATTATTATTTTTATTTTTTATGAAAGAAAGAGAAAAGGTTTTTAGCACAAGGACGATGCAAGCGATCACACACGTGCTTAACCTTTAAAATATATGTTTTGATATTTTTTATATAAAAGAAAGAGAAAAGGTTTTTAGCACAAGGACGATGCGAACGATCACACACGTGCTTAACCTTTAAAATATATTTTTTGATATTTATTTTTTTTATAAAAGAAAGAGAAAAGGCTTTTAGCACAAGGACGATGCGAACGATCACACACGTGCTTAACCTTTAAAATATATTTTTTGATATTTATTATTTTTTATAAAAGAAAGAGAAAAAGTTTTTAGCACAACGACAATGCGAACGATCACACATGTGCTTAACCTTTAAAATATTTTTTGGTATTTAAAATATTTTTAATTTTAATATTTTATCTTTTTTTTTATTTTGTAATTTTTATGTAAAACGAAACAAACAAATCCAATATATATAAATAAAACAAAGGGGTGTGGGTTACTATACAAAGGGGTTACATATAATAAAACCTAACAGTCAAACAAATAATAAAAGCTTAAAAATAAAATAAAAGCAAGAGAATATCCCAATAAGAATAGGGATGCAAAGATAAAAACCAAAGGTACAGAGTAAAATTGAAACTCTTTAGTTTGGGCCAATATCTTTTTTTTCAACTTGGTATCTGTGAGGGGTGTAAAGATGAAACTAGAGGTGCATCCCAAAATAGTGTGCTCAGGCCCAATTTTTTTATTTTTGTTTGTAGAAACAGAATGGGATTAAGCCCAAACAGAATGGGTGTGTGGATAGAGTTGTGCGTGTGGCAGGAAGAATGAAGTAGAGTTTTGGGATGGAAATGAAGTGGTTTGGTGTGAGAGAAAAAAGATGGATATTGTGTAATTGTGTGTGTTTTTGGAGTGAAGAGAATGTGGGTATTTTATAGAGTTAAGGATGGAGAGAGTATTAAATAAAATATAATTTTTTTAAAAATGAGTGGAAAATAAAGAAATTTAAAGTGAAAAATAAGTAGAAGAAATAATATAAAAAGTTGGTGGAGAGATTAGGTGAAACAAAATTAAGTTAAAGAAATAATATAAAAAGTGGGTAGAGAAAGTAGGTGAAATAAAATATAGTAAATAGTAAAAGTTAATGTGGAAAATAAGTGAAAGAAATAATATAAAAAGTTGGTAGAGAAAATAAAATATAGGAAATAGTAAAAGTTAATGTGGAAAATAAGTGAAAGAAATAATATAAAAAGTGGGTGGAGAAAGTAGGTGAAATAAAATTAGGTAATAGTAAAAGTTAATGGGGAAAATAAGTGAAAGAAATAATATAAAAAGTGGGTGGAGAAAGTAGGTGAAATAAAATTAGGAAATAGTAAAAGTTAATGTGGAAAATAAGTGAAAGAAATAATATAAAAAGTGGGTGGAGAAAGTAGGTGAAATAAAATTGATGCAGAAGATATAATTAAAAAATGTAACTAGAATAATTAGAAAAGTTGGTATATAAAAATTAATAAGGAAATGAGGTGGAAAAAGTAAATGAAAAAGGTAGGTGATGTGGAATGTGATATGGAGGGTGAGGTGGAAGGTGATGTGGAGAGTGGGGTGTGATAAGAGAAAAGGGGTGGTGAGAAAGTAAAAAAAGTGTGAGATTATTTTGGGCCATTGAATTATTGAATAAAAATTTAATTTGGGGGTGAAAATAGTAAAACAAATAATATTTTTTTTTATTCTTTCGTTCTTTTTTTTATTATTTATTTTTTTGATGAATTTTATTTACCCAGACGAAATTGGGTATTGACACCTACCCCTCTTTACTTAGATATTACTGAATAATATGAAAATAAAGTTTTTATATTATTAGAGTAAAAGATAAGTAAAGATAGAAATACTAATTTCGTCTATGTTTCAAAGAGACAGAGGGAAAATAACAACCAATTCAAGCATATAATGACCGAATTCAGGAAGGAGATTACAACGCAGCAAAAAGCTTGGCCAATGTCCAAAGAGAGGCGATTCACCAAACAAAAACTTGGATTCGACCATTGCCAAGTAGAGGGCCGTTAGAAAAACTAAAACCTAGACTTGACCATTGCCTTGCAGAGGGTCAATATCATAGAAGAAAACTTAAATTCGACCATTGCCAAGCAGAGGGCCGTTTAGACAAACTAAAATCTGTACTTGACCATTGCCTTGTAGAGGGCCAATATCGCAAAACAACAACCTGGATTTGACCATTACCTTGCAGAGGGCCAATATCGCAGAAGAAAACTTAAATACGACCATTGCCAAGCAGAGGGCCGTTAGAAAAACTAAAATGTGGACTTGACCATTGCCTTGCAGAGGGCCAATATCGCAGAACAAAACTTAAATTCGACCATTGCCAAGGAGAGGGCCGCTAGAAAAACTAAAATCTGGACTTGACCATTTCCTTGAAGAGGGCCAATATCACAGAACAAAACTTTAATTTAACCATTGCCAAGCAGAGGGTCATTAGAAAAACTAAAATCTGGACTTGACCATTGCCTTGCAGAGGGCCAATATCACAGAAGAAAACTTAAATTCAAGCATTGCGAAGCAGAGGGCCAATATGGAAACTCGGGTTTGGGGGCCAGTGTGGAAACTGGGCTTTGTGGGCAAGTGTGGAAACTAGGCTTGGGGCCAGGCAAGCTGGGCTTTATGGGCCAATGTGAAAACTGGGCTTGGGGACCAGTATGGAAACTGGCTTTGGGTGTAAGACCCAAAAATAAATTAATACTATAAGATAATTTATTTTGCAACTAATATTTAGTTAGTAAGAATTTCTTATTTTTTTTGTGATGGTAATTGTGTATTTAAGTGTTTAAGATGTAATTCTATTATATTATTTACTTTGCTAAATTATCATGGTTATTGAATTAAATGGCTTTAGAACTCTTACAATTCCATCATGACTTCTCTGCAAAACCGTTAACATTTTTCTTCTTTCCAAAGTTTCATAATTTCCTTTATTTTGTTTGTTTGTCTTTTATCATTATAATTAATTCTTCATTTTTTTTTTGTTCTGAAAGCTTGAATGTATATACATTGGCCACGTGAAGAATTTATCTTCGTGCATACTAAGGGCCATATTGAGTAGCATGAATCTTTTCTCCTTCAACCATGACCAACCTTTTCCCACTTCATCTGATAATTTTTTTATTGTTGTTGCTTTCTCCACTCTTCACGGTTATGACTATTTTCTTTACCTTGGGGTCACCTTTTGTGTAAACAAAACACAATATCTTCTTAAGTGCACACAATAGGACAAAACTATCATCATGAAACGACTATGTGGGAAACATTGAACGAAATTTTGACTTTAAGAACCAATATTATCCTTTTCTAGTGACCAACATGATTCCTATCTGGAAATGGAGGGACCGTCTGTTTTCTAATAAATCGTAGGATTTAAAATAGCGAGAACTGAAAGAGTGAACGAGAGAGAGGTCTGAAATTGGAGTGTTGCCGGAGAAGTTGAGAAACTAAGGAAGAAGGAGGCTTAGATCAACAAAGTAAGGGCTGAAATCTTAAGGAATCAACCAATCTTTGCTAGAGAAAGAGGTAAGGGGAGCTAGACCTGTTTCTATAGATTGTAGAAATATTAAACTGTGTTTGAGATCTGTTATATTCTGCTCTTTGATCCAAATCTGGGAATTTGGGGATGAAAAATGGGGTTTCTGGGTTTCTGGAAAATCTGGTGCGATTCTGCAGAATTCTGCAGAACGCGCGTTCGGCCAAACAGTGCTCGACCAATAGTGGTCGGCCAAACTAACCGTTCGGTTTTGTATACTCCAGTAACGAGCGTTATTGTTCGTTCTGGGCTTGTCTAGTGAGTGTTCGACGATTGTTTAAGTGTATAAGTGCTTGTGATCGTTCGGCCTTAACTTAGTATTCTTAGGTTTCCATCTTGAACGTTCGGCCTTGGTTTAATTGTGATTGTGAGCGTTAATTCTCAATTTTGGTATTTTAGGTTTCAATCTCGAGCGTTCGGTTTGGATGTAATAGTGGTTGTAGGTGTCCGTCCTTAAATTGATATTTGCAGTTATCTTTAGCATTCGGTCTTGTTTCTGTATTAGTATTTGAGCGTTCGATTTTGATAAGGTATTCTCGCTTGTGAGCGTTCGATCTTAATTTGGATTCTTAAGTTTGGATTATAAGCGTTCGTTTTTTTTGGATATTTGTGATTTGTGAGCGTTCGGCCGAAATTGGATATTCTAAGTTTGAAATCTTAAACGATTGGCCTTGGTGTATTAGTGAGTATGAGCGTTCATTCTTAACTTAGTATTCTCGGGTAGCAATGTTGAGCGTTCGGTATTCATTTGATAGTCTCAAGTTTGGATCTTGAGCGTTCGGTCTTGATATCTGTTAGTAATCATTAGCGTTCGACCTGGATCGCGTATTCTGAGGTTTAGTTGGTAAGCGTTCGATCTGGGTGTATCAGTGATAGTTAGCGTTCGATCTTGACCAGGTATTCTCAGGCTTCGATCGTAAGCGTTCGGTATTAATGATAGATAACGTTCAGTTTTGCTGATGTATATTCTCAGTTAGTGATCTTTCATAGCGAACGTTCGGTTTTGATGATGTTTGTCTTCAGATAGTATTCGCCATAGGCAGCGTTCGGTCTTTGATGATGATTGATCTTTGAGCGTTCGTCCTAGTAGTATTCAATTTGAGTGAGGTGTTCGGTTTTAGCGTTCGGCCAATTAGTGTTTAATCCAGTGAGGTTTTCGGCTTTAGCGTTCGGCTGAATATTGTTGGTGCTCGGTTTTAACGTTCGGCTGAATAGTGTTTAATCTAATATTGTGCTCGGTTTAAGCGTTCGGATGATTATGTTGGATCTCATAGCGTCCGTCCAAATAGCATAGTGTTCGACAATATAGCGTTCAGCAGATGACGTTCGGTAAATAGTGTTTGTACAAATAACGATGAATAGTGTTCGGCCAAATAGTGTTCGTCAAATAGTGCCCAGCCAATAGTGTTCGTTTCTAAGTTCTTCTGCTCTTATTCCGGGATGAATTGGGTGTGTAATCTGTTTTGAACATATATATATATATACTGTAATGGGACTTCTGTATTTAATGCAAGTTGGCATATACTTTATTTTCGTGGGATTTAATTAGACAGCCTTTTAGAATTTTATATTCTTATCGTGTATAATCAAAAATATTTTTATGCTTTATCTCGGTAGTTAAAAAGGATAATTTCCTTTTTGCCTATATAAGGCGATAGGTGGATACGAGTTCTGTCATTTTACCCTTTCGAGGGAAATACAAATATCTAGCCCGTGAAATTCTAACTCGTGCTGAGTATTGTGCTTGGTGAATGGATGTTACTCACCAATGTTTTTACTCGTAAGTCCTTGAAGAACCGGGAAGATATGTCTAAAGCGGTGTGTGGAGGACGACTCTTATCCGAGGTCCAATAGCTGCGTGTGAAGGACCAATGTCCAATAGTTGCGTGTGAAGGACAGGAACCGAGATAGGTCCAATAGCTGCGTGTGAAGGACCAGTGTCCAATAGCTGCGTGTGAAGGACAGGAACCGAGATAGGTCCAATAGCTGCGTGTGAAGGACCAGTGTCCAATAGCTGCGTGTGAAGGACAGGAACCGAGATAGGTCCAATAGCTGCGTGTGAAGGACCAGCGTCCATTAGCTGCGTGTGAAGGACAAAATCAATAAGTCTGATAATTTCGAGTCGTGTCCGAAGAAATTTCCTTGCTCTGGTTATCTAAGCTTTACATGATATAGTACAAGAAGATAAAAAAACTTAATTTCACTTATGAATAAATTGCCTAGTCAGTTACAATTATGATATTAAGTTCTTTCGGCAGAGGTGTTACGATCTTATTAATACGCTATTAATATTATTAGATGTTTATAGTGTGTACGCTTATCTGTAAATTATTATTTTTATGGTTATGGTTAGCTCACCCTATTTGTGTGACTACGATGATCGTATAACGCGTATCGTTATACGGGAGTAGATGATGTTCCAGGTGAAGCTGAAGAAGTTTAGAACGAGGAGCGTGTTGGGGAAATTTACATGGAAATTTTAAAGTGTGAAAATAAATTGTTGTGAAGTATTGTATTTTAAGCAGACTTTTAATTTGTTATGGTTTGAAATTTTAAAACAACCTTTAATATTCGGTTTGTAATCCAATAATTACTCTCTAATACTTTGATGTATTTTTTTGGTAATAATATTAAATGTTGTGCCTTTAAATGTAAACAATTATTTTGAAAAATTTTCTGTGACATTCCGAGAAGGGGTGTTACATTGGGGCTAGTGTTGAAACTAGGCTTTAGGCCGAGTGTGGAAACTAGGCTTTGGGGGACAGTGTGGAAACTAGGCTTTGTGGGCCAGTGTGAAAACTGGGCTTTGGGGCCAGGCAAGCTGGGCTTGAGGCACCAGTGTGGAAACTGGGCTTTAGGGCCAAGCAAGCTGGGCTTTGTGGGCCAGTGTGGAAACTGGGCTTGGGGCCAAATTTGAAAATTAGGCTTTGTGGGCCAGTGTGGAAACTGGGCTTGGTGGGACATGATTGAAATCCTCCTCCTCTTCTCTTTTTAGGCATAGACCCGAACTCGTTAACATTTATCGTCATGGTAGGATCGTGCGGGATTTTTCCTCACATTAATTTCAATTCTTCCTCCAAGTATCCTCAAGTCTGCAAAGTTTGAGGAAACACTACTCACCATATGCTCATAGAAGGGTGATTGTAGAGTTTTTAAGAACATGACAACCATCTCCTTGTTACTCATAAGATACCCTACTTGAACAGGAATCTCTTTTCACCCTTGGGCATATTCTTTGAATGATTCAGACTCCTTCTTTACCATGCTCCAGAGTTGTAATCTATGAGATGTCCCATCCATGTTATATTTGTAACGCCTCAAGAAAGCATCCACCAGATCCTCCCAAGACCAGATGCACCAAGGTTCGGATGAGTACCCCATTTAAAGTCATGCCAGCCAAACTCTCGGAAGAAAAGAATTAGCAACTTTTCATCACATGCATGAACCACCATTTTCTTGCCATACATCATGAGATGGCTCTGGGAACAAGTATTTCCCCGATATTTCTCAAATTCTAGCAACTTGAACTTTGGAGGTATCATCAGATCAGAGACTAAGCAAACCTTGCAACATTTTCAAACTTGGCTCTTCATCCACCTTCTATGGCTTTCATAATTTTTTAGCACTTCAAATTTGTGCCTCACAACCTGTAATGACATGGGAAGGAGATTTCAACTCAGGCGGCTTTGTCCTCATCGTGCTCACAATACTTGGCTTAATAAGTTCCCTAAGGACCATGAAAGTGGTTGCCCCAAGCTCGTTTCCTCCTTCAACTGCGTTCTCTTCGGCCTTTTGAGCTTAAACATGCCCCAAGTCTGCCCCTCAGGGGTGGAGTGTAATTTGAGGAAAGACCAATAAGGAGGGAAAGTTTGTGCCTCTGGAACTCTCTATTGTAGTCGTGGTGCGCACGAATCTCCAAAGCTTTATAAGGCATTTAGGGCCTCTAGGATTAGGCTCATTTGTCCCTTCAGTTGTTGGATATGGACTTTCATCCCTTCTTGAACTTCTCTTTGGTTCTCCAAGATTTGTTAATTGGTTCAAGTCCTTTAAGGTATCCTAGATGTTTAGCTGTATTTTAGTTTTTTTTTTGTGAAACAAATTAAGAAAAAGAAAATAAAAATGAAAAGAAAAAAAAAAGACAACGTAGTTCAAATTCAATAGTCAGAAATTATAAAGCTATGAAAACATTTCCCCGATATAATTTAGAAATTAACACGAAACAAGGTCAATAAGGTGGTTCATCATTCAGAAGTTCCCAAAACGTGAGACATAGGAAGTCTTGGTCAACCATCTAAGGCTTTAGCCATAACATTCTTCATTTCTCTGATAAGTTTCTTGCAGCAATTGAGGAATGTTCCAATCCCCTTAGGCGGGTTGATGATTGACATTACAAGCTCAGCATCAGCTAAGAACTTAGGGACGTCTTCAATGGCTTCATTGGCAAGGGAAGCTAGCTGTGAGAGACTTCTCTTCCAAATCTTTGTAACTTGTCCTTGTTCAATGACATACTCTTTCATCTGAATCATTATTTATGGATGTCTCCTTTTTAGCTTGACGCTAACATTCTTTTTCCAGTTTCTCAACTGTTGCTTTCATCCGCTGCTCAGCATTATGAAATTACTTTTCACAGTTTGGGTAAGGAGAAATTAACTTGAATGGCAACTTGATTGTCTTAACCCTCTCTATGATTCATTGGCTAAGGGAATCTTTTATTAAAAGTCCATGATCTTGGGTCTCCCTTGAAGCGAACAATATTGCCCCAAGCGTTCCTAACTTGATGAAGCATTTCAGCAAAGGTTCATTCCTCATAAGATTTGTGATGTGGCCAGGGATGCACGCGTTAGCGATCCTCTCACAGGATACCCAAAAGTTTTTTTTTTTTGCTGACACACAAATGTAATCAATACACAAATTCTTCCCCTCTGACAGGCTCACCAAATTCTTATACCCCTTCTTGAATGCATCTTTCAGGGGTATCTTTTTCTCACCAGATCCCTTGATCTACCAGTAATACCCTCATTTGCTTTGATGTATATCAAAATGTGTGAACTCGAATACCCCTCGACTCAAAATCCCATGTTAATTTCTATCTTCACCTTAAGGACTTAATCACAAATTTATAATTTCTCGACTAGAATCTACAAAATGTGACAAGACCATGAAAAGCTTGGGCAAAAAAAAAGAAAGAAGGAGAAAAGAAGAAAAAAAACTATAGAGCGATATGATGATATGTACAAGGTGCATGATTTTATTAAGCGAGCATGAGGGTTATGAAATTGCAGACATCTCCCTTTGTGCCCTAGAGAAGGTCTGACACTTAAGATTCAAGGTTAAGTATATGCAATCTCACAAGGATGGTTCCCTGAGCCTAAAAATCAATGGTAACTAGAGCTATGGCCCCCTTCACAGCATCTCCACAACAGTCGACTAATCAACTAGATGCGGAGACACAAGTGAAGAGAACAAACTCTAGTTGGGGTTCTCACGATATCCAAAAAGGAAGTATGTCCCAAATGGCACCGCTACACAACCCCTCTAATTCTAAGTTGCACTCGAACCCGGTGATGAGTCAATATTTTCTTCACTTCACTTAATTTATTGTGCTAGAATTAGTCGGGGAATTGTGCTTAAATGTCCGGTATTTTTCTGTTTTTGCTAAATGTGCTTAATTTCATCAAAAATTCTTATTTTAATTAATTTGAATAATCTGAGGCTATTATTTGCATTATTGATTTCAGGGAAGATTTTGGAAATACAATTTGGAACATTTGGAAGGCTGCCACATAATTAAAGACTCTCCATTAAAGAAATGTGTACAAGAAGGAGGACATTATGGTGATTTTACTCTTTGAGAGGGGTGCTTCATTATTGGAAAAAAGGTGCATCCAGCAAATTGAAGTCCATAAGTGGTCCAGAGTTGGTTTGGACGGTGATTCAAAGAAGAAAGGCACATCTTATTTTTAATGAATGGTTGAGTTGTGTGCTTTATTCATTAAAAAGAAATGGTCACGGCCTGGTCCAACAAGGTTCTCCCCCTTTTTGATGATGATCAAAAACTCCTTTGATTTAAAGCTTTTAGTAATAATCTGGATAAAACACAACTTATGGAAGAAAAAGTGCATTAGTGAATAAACACAAATAAGCAAATAAGCTTTAAACATTGTCTCCCCTTTTTGATCATAATTAAAAAGTTGTGTTTGATGTTCTCCCCCTAAGATAATACTCCCCCTTAATAAAAGCATGTATGCATATGAGCTAAAAATATTTCAAATTTAAAGATTCATTCAAACATACACAAT